>NW_004797678.1:131501-134371 GCF_000002075.1 Aplysia californica
AGACAGACAGACAGACAGACAGACAGACAGACAGACAGACAGACAGACAGACAGAGACAGAGACAGAGACAAAGACAGAGGAAAACAGAGAGAGCCAGAGAGAGAGAGAGAGAGAGACAGAGACAGAGAGAGAGATAGAGAAAGACAGATACAGTGCTAGCAGTTGCGAGCGCCGTAAAACCTTACACTATACATACGCAGAGACAGTGCAGATAACAACAGAAACAGGATCTTGGAAATCTTCCCCGTTGACAAAAACCTTAATCGAAATCGCAGTTGGCTCAAAGCTTGTCTAAATAATACATATATTTATGTTGGTGACGCTTGTTGAAGTTCCAAATGGGACGTTTTAATTTTAGAACTTGAATGATTTTGTTCAGGTTTGATGGCTCTTGGCTCAAGCCTATCGGAGACTATTCTATCCGAAGCCTTATGCTCCATACTATCCTAGTTAGAGCTGGATGCGTTTTACTGTCTCTACTGTCAAACAACACGTGTAAGAGATGAATGTCTTTCTGCCGTCTGTACCTTCTTCCACTTCTATGACACGGGTCTGAGGTTCATTTCGAGGGCAAAACCTCGCAAAATGAAACGTTTCCTCCACCACCCGAAAGCACCTCGATTAAACACAGCTGGAAGCATTTTGCGTTTAATTACGATCTCATTATGCAAACGCAAACGTTTTACATAACAAGCATTTATTTGGGAAGACAGGTTTTCATTCACGCAGGGCAACAGAACAAGAACAAACATACAAAATGCGTATCAACTCAGTTCGACTCCAGCAGCAAAAATTGTAAAGCGCTTTCCGGGAAAAAGACGTTTTCAGTTGAATTTTGGCACAAACAGTCAGTTACCTTGCGGAAGTTCACTGATTCAACCCCCTGTGCTTGAAAAGATTCAAGAATGTTTTGATGATGTAGACGATGTTTTGAAAAAAATGATCTGTTTGTTTTTGTCAGGGGAATCTTTGGAGAGGGGAAGAGTTTCAAAATAGGGAAAGATAAGTATTATTTTTATACATTTTCTGTCAACATGTTTATCTTTGCATACTCACAGACGTCTGTGGTGCAGTGTATAGCATATTCGACATCGCATGCAGGAGACATGGAGGTCGAAGCCATTGTTAGGAAGTTAGTTTTGTTGTTGTTGTTGTTGTTGTTGTTGTTGTTGTTGTTGTTGTTGTTGTGGGGTGTGTTTTTTTTTGGGGGGGGGGTGTTTGTTTGTTTGTTTGCTTGAATTGGTTTCTTTTTATAACGTTTTTTTCCTTCTGCGTGAATGTTGCTTGGATGTTGTATCACTCTCAACCGAGTGGCGTCGGTAGCCTAATGGTTAGGTTAACTGACTTGTAATCGTGAGGTTGCGGATTCGGGGGTTCGAGCCTCAGCTCAGTCCGACGTTGTGTCCTTGGGAAAGGCATTTTACACGAAATTCACTTTTTACTAGGTCCTTTCGGAGATGGACGCTTAATTCGGAGGTCCCACCTCTTAAATAACCTAATACTACTAATAGTGTTGAAAGAGGCGTTAAACCCATACCATTTCACCATTTTTACACTTCAACCCGCGGTGGTCCTGACTATCTTAGCGAAATATACAGCTTCCTTGATAAGCTAAATTTAGATTGTCTCATCGAGGATGTAAACCACTTTATTAACAGTTATTTATTCTTCAACCATTTAATCAATTTAAACACCCTTATAACATGTCTTGGCTCTGTGAACACCATTTGCGTTCTTCAAATAACTATAGATTATGCAGCTTCTAAATGCCTTTAACCCTATCAGTACGCCGTGTTTTACTATCGTATCCATAAGATGTGGGGAACTCTGTGCCACCACTTTCCAAAGAGGAAATTTACTCGTTAATCCGATCCGTCGGCTTTGCATAGCAGTCTGTCAAAATGATTTTTTTGAGAAATACTGAAAGTTTCACAGAGATCTTTGAACTTGAAGTATTCTAAAATGTGAAGAATAAAACAGCGGGGATACAAAATGACCCCAGTGCATACGGATGGGGTTAAGACAATTATAACACGTACAATTACACATTATAATATAAATCTATACTTGTTTGTTACGTTCATGTAAAGTTTTGGATTTTTGTTGGTACTTCTGCTTGCGAGACTTATATCCTTTTGACAATGGCATTGACAATCTTTATTCATCTCACAGGGAGAAATTTGTAGTGGTCGTTTACCATGGCAGTGGAATGTCACAAATGTTAGGTGCATTCATGCAAGCACACAATAAGACAAGACATTAAAGTAAATAAATGTTTTACGAGCTGAAATACCCACTCGGTAAAACTCTCTCTCTCTCTCTCTCTCTCTCTCTCTCTCTCTCTCTCTCTCTCTCTCTCTCTCTCTGTTTCATTAGTAGCAATGTGTGGTAGGTAATCTCACTGCATGTTGTACGAATGAATTTCTGTATCTTTCTGTTCTGGTTCTTTTTTTTGGGGGGGGATATAATCATATGGTTTACTGAGGGCCGATAAGTAAAATTCCAATGGCTGAGTCAGATGGTTATACATTTTGACTCTAGGAAGGTCAGGGATACGTATTTTCCCGTATCTCTCATGAAGTATTAACTCATCTCCCTCAGGAGAGCCCTCCTATAATATAGGTGACCTAGATATAGAGGATATGCGTTTTTCCTTTTGTTTTTACTTCTGTGTTTGTCGCACTTTTTGGAAAGTCTTTTTTTGTTTTTGTTTTTTGTAAAGTGTTTTACGGCGCTCGCAACTGCATAAGGTCATATGAGCGCGTGGGACACACCTAATATTTTCAGTTGGTAGGAAATTTTGAATTTTGCCCGGGTGGCGGCCGAAGCCTACTCGATTTTAGACCACCAAGGGATCTTTAACGTGCGC
>NW_004797678.1:134471-137355 GCF_000002075.1 Aplysia californica
GGGTGAGAGAGACAGGGAGGGTGTCGTCGAAAGCGTAAAGAGTAGTCTAGCCTACTGTAGGCCTACTTAATGTATCGAGATAAATCGAGATCAAGAAGAATCACGAAACCAAAGTAGAATCTAGATCTGTGATATTTCGATAACCTATTGAATATTGAAAGTGGGTTTTTCTTGCTGAGCATTATAGATTTTAAGATCTAGATCTAGGCTAGATCTATGTGAATCTTAGATTGAGATCAAGAATGATGAAAGAATTGAACGTGGATTTTTTCCTGCTGTGAATAGATCTAGAGTCTAGAACTAGGCAGTAGGTGAATCTAGATCGAGATCAAGAATCATGAAAGTATTCTTGAAAGTGGATTTTTTCCTACTATGAATAGATCTAGAAATCTAGGCTATCTGTGACGCCTGTCAGTTGTTAAAAATGTGAATTTCTAAACTTAGATATATCAATGGGCCTAGGCTACTTCCTTCAATTAATGGTCTATGCCTTTATAATCGTTCAAGATCTAGGCTAGATCTAGAATCTAGATTAGGTTCTTCTTGGAAGCAACAATTGGCATGTAGGCCTAACCTTTTTTTTAAAAAGTGATTGAGCTGCAACTTTAGGAGAAAATGCCACGCCTTCGAAGAGGGGGAAAAAGTCTTACCCCTAGAGGTAGTCAAGAGAGGGTGCTACATGGATAAATTCAAGGTAAAATATTTGTGTTTTGTTTCTTTCCTGTTTTCAGTCTTTTTCCTCTTCTTAACTTTCCTAATACTTCCAGAGAGTATTTAATTATATATTTTAGTGTCTCTGATACTTCTATATTATTATTCCGTTCGTAGAACGGGTACTTTTACTAGTAATAATAATATATAATAATAATAATAATTATTATTATTATAATTATAATAAAAAGTCTATGCCCTCTGCTCTAAAATCCCTTCAAACACCGCTTTAGGGTTACAGAAACGCATACATACGTTTTAGACATTGTTCGAGAAATGTCCAAGAAGCATCTTAAGTGATATCCTCAGTTTTCATAATTTTACCCCTAAAACATATTTTTTTAGGTGCCTTACCACCACTTAAATAATCTTATCTTCGTTGAAGGGGGCGTAAAAAATAACAATGAGAAATGATGTAATTCTATTCTTATTTGTCACTGTCCCGAAAGTTCCAAGATATCCTGTTGTCAAATCTAAGTAGGAGGACTTCATCCTGGAGTCGAGACGCAGTTTGGCATAAACCTAACTAACTCACGGATTTTCAAGGGTGTGTGTTTTTTCCAAGTCTGTCATGAAGTGTTCATTCCTCTCCGTCCCATGTCCGGCTGAGGGACCAAGAGGAGATGAGTTTTGCTTTTCTTACACTTTTTGTTTAAGATGGTGAACCCCCACCAGGAAAGTGCTACTGACTGAAGTTATCTTTAAGCCCCCCCCCCCCCGGCCCCTCAAAGGGGGATGGGGGGTGGGGTGGGGTATTAACACGTTATTATGCACAGTAGAATCGTAAGTGAGCTGATTTATCAATGTCATGCTCACACTGTGCCGGAACAACATAGGGGGAAACTGCTGCTTTTTCTTTCCTCATCCTTTCTATCATCATTTTCCCTCTATTTTGTTTGTAAGTTTGTCACTCTCTAGTGAACTGTTTTTTCCGGGGTGTCTTGATTGTCGAAGCAGACGGTGCTGTTGAGGCTATAGAGGTAAACAGAGTAAGCCTGATTCCCCCGTTTGGACTTCTCTGTTGACATCCACCCCTCGACACTCATATGACCTTATGCAGTTGCGAGCGCCGTAAAACCTTACTAAAACATAAAATGGTGACACAGTTAGGGAAGTTTCTGGCGTGGCCGGGGGGGGGGGAGGGTTTTTGTTTGTTTGTTTTTTTTTTTGTTTTTTTTTTTTGTTTGTTGTTTGTTTTGTTGTTGTTGGAGTTTTTTAAAGAGGGGGTGGGGGGGGGGGGGGGTGTCCATTTGTTCTTTTTTCAATCCGTGGCCACAGCTGCTGTTTTGAACTCGACCATCTCACCATGTGTCTTGGATCTAAACATTTCTTTTTCTCTCTTAGCGTCACGAATGTTTTCTTGATTTTGCAGAAAGTTTTCATGAGCTGCAAGTAAATTATTTCCATAATAATGTCATTGCCCCAATTTGCAAAACTGAAGAGGACACTAGAGTAAATTTTCTACCACCTTGGCAAGTGATTCAGATCCCTTGAAGGTTGCACCAGTATTCCAATTTGTCACAATGCTACAGAGCATTTCTTTTTTTTTCTTTTTGTTTACTTACTTGAGGTCTGTGTGACGTAAGTAGGATTCCACATGTGAAGAGTGTTTTTACCCAGTATCTTGTTATGTTTGCTGGGTTGTTGTTTTTTTAACCTTCTCAGCCCAGGTTGACCCTTTAGGCCCATCGAATTAGCAGCTTTTCTAAAATAATCTTACCACTAATGGAGCTAAGGCCAAATTTTGCGAACAGTATATTCTCAAAAACTACAAAATGCAAAAATATGAAACTTTGCCAGTACCCATAATTTGAAACGTAGTGTTGCACTATTGTATTTTCATTAAAATCAAATGTATGAGAAGAAAGCCCAGTTTAAGTTAAATGCAGTCCTTTTGTAGCGATCACCTCCATTTGCTTCGACATTGTACATTCACTGCGGAGTGCTGACAGCGCCGAAGGGTATTTTGTGTTCAGTTGTATATAAAGTAGGTTTACGGGAGTTCCCGGTTTCGGTCTTTCATGCCTTTAGGAGGAGGAGGAAGAGGAGGAGGAGGAAGTGTAGGTGTAGATGGAGGAGGAGGAGAAATGAAGAAGAAGAAGAAGAAGAAGAAGAAGAAGAAGAAGAAGAAGAAGAAGAAGAAGAAGAAGAAGAAGAAGAAGAAGAAGAAGAA
>NW_004797678.1:137745-139012 GCF_000002075.1 Aplysia californica
CAATAGTAGTAGTAGTAGTAGTAGTAGTAGTAGTAGTAGTAGTAGTAGTAGTAGTAGTAGTAGTAGTAGTAGTAGTAGTAGTAGTAGTAAGACATCACTCAATCTCAAACTGTTTTAGTAAGTGCTGAATTAACCAAGGAAATTCGGTAAAGGTCTACTCAGCCGAACATTCTTACAAACTTATTTCGTTCCGCATGACGTCTCAGAAGGAGAGAAATACGGATGATAGATGTTTGATAGGAAAAAAGGAGCAAGCCACATCCGCCAACCACCCGCTTTCTTAAATTTGTGTCAACTCCTGGGTTTCCCTTTCCAAAGCTGCGGGGGAGCACTTATCCTGGTGTTGAGACGCAGTTGGTAAGCTTGACTAAGGCTAGGCGAGCACAGGGCAATTTTAGTTGCGCAACAGTTGCTGTCTCCGGGCAACTTATTTTATACTCCGCGCGCACAGAGCTAAGCAACAGCCAGGCAACAGTAAGCTATCATCATTACTGGCTTCCTCATTAAAACTCATGGACTTCCACGACGCAGTTCTTGTCTGTGCTCTTGTGATTGCTCTTAAAGAGAAGAAAAGGGGAAAAAAACGGCTTTGGGTTCACCCTTTGACCAGTAAGAGGTTTTTGAAAGGGCATTTTGTCAAACTGCATGAAGATTTGAGAGCATACCTCCCAAGTTTATAAAAAGCTATTATCGTATGAGG
Organism: Aplysia californica; assembly: GCF_000002075.1. Classification (NCBI taxonomy): domain Eukaryota; kingdom Metazoa; phylum Mollusca; class Gastropoda; order Aplysiida; family Aplysiidae; genus Aplysia; species Aplysia californica. The sequence continues at coordinate 138,446 of NW_004797678.1, forward strand.
TCTTGTTGTAGACGGTTGGCTTCTTTTCAATAATAGAAATAATTTTTTCAATCCAAGTTGGATCGCTATCCATTTATTTTCCTGCGGAAGAGAAACAATGTATTGTGTGTACCTCTGTCAAGCCTGTTGAGCTGAGGGGGAAAATTTAATGTGAGAGTGGCGGGGGCTTGTCGAGTCAGGAGACAGTTTGGTTGCCTGTGTGCGCTGTGTGTCAGTTTGGTATGTAACACAGGAGATTTGAGCAACAGTTGCGTTGCCGGAAAGTCGTGACAAAACACAAACGTTTCAGTCTCCAAAAACATGAGTTGCCTGTGCACGCGGTGCTGATCTATTTAATTCTTTGCGTAATTTGGGCGAGAAAAAAGATTGCGCAACTAAAGTTGCCATGTGCGCGCCCAGCCTAAGACATGGAAGTTCAAGGAGGCGTATTTTTTCCAAGTTTCTAATGGAGCAAATTAATTCCTCTCCACCAATATCCTGCAGGGGGACCAAGAGGAAATGAGGTTTTCCTTCTTACGCGTTTATGCTATTGGCACTTTTCGGGAAGTTAGCTGGGTTTTCTGGGGG
>NW_004797678.1:141207-142757 GCF_000002075.1 Aplysia californica
GTGTTTTACGGCGCTCGCAACTGCGTAAGGTCATATGAACGCGCAGGATACATTAAATTTTTTCAATTGGTAGGCGGCCGAAGCCTACTCTTATCGATTTTAGACCACCAAGGGCTCTTTAACGTGCGCAACTTGCACACGGCGCCCTTTTCCGAGAAGGCTATAATAGGTGTAGATCTTTCTTACCAGAAGATCAGGGGTGTGACTGAAAGACAGCAGTGAGAAGGAGCCAAGGAGTAGCAGTCAGGAGCCCAGAGGAGGGGCCACGGAGATGAGGGGTGAGGCAGAAAGAGGAAACGAAAGGAGACGACAGAACATTGCAAGAGAGCAGCAAAGTAGGTGAAAAGAAAACTTTTGGGTTGCTACCGGGATTCGAACCCGAGACCTTTGAATGAGCGGCCAACACCTTAACCTCTAGGCCATGCACCAGAGCCCCCAAGTAAGTAAGTAAGTAAGTAAGTAAGTAAGTAAGTAAGTAAGTAAGTAAGTAATTGTGATTATGATTGTAGTTTTTTTACGCCCACGTTGACCCCGTTTAAATCATTATGGAGGCTGGCTGCTTCGACCCTGCTTGTCAGGGAGGGCCAATCCAGGCTGAAAGAGAAACAACATCTCAGCATACAGATGGAGATGTTCGATAAAAGACTTTGCCACATCGGAATCGAACTCAAGTCTTCTACACCACAGGCGTCGGTGTTCCCAGGATCTGTGAAGTAATGGTTTCGCTCTCCGCCATTTTACGCAAAAGACAGCAGTTTGATTCCAGCGTGAGGAAGTCTTTTTTGTATTGCTTTGTTTTGTTGCTTGGTAAATGTTTTACAGCGCTCGCAACTGCATAAGGTCATATGAGCGTGCGGGACCCAAGCATTTTCATTTTGATAGGAATTACATTTGAATTTTGCGTGGGTGGTGGCCGAAGCCTACTCTTATCGATCTTTGGACCACCAAAGGATCTTAAACGTGCGCAACTTGCACTCGTGTTCATTGATGGTCAGCACAATTTATCCGCTTCCCAACACGAACGTTTAGTGGAGATACTGCACTTTACTCCATCCCGTTACCCGCGTAAGTATACCTCTTGAAACTGTCGCGTCATTCAGGGAAGTCAAGGGAGTAAGTTTGTCTCCTCGCTTTACTAAGATGTTTGGGTTTTATCTTGTTTTGTTTTGTTTTGTGACTCTGTTGACCGACTAGTTATTCTGTTTGACGCTATGTTTTTGCGTTATCGCGTCTACGCAAAAGAAGGGTATTTTCTTACGTCGTCACTTTGACGTGGGGCGTCTGTTTTGACGAGTGAAAGGTATCATGACATGACCAGTGTTTTCCATGTCTTTGACGCACTCGTTTCATGATAAACGACGCGTGGTTTTTGTGATTATGAAGTACGGCGTCCTTGCTTTTTCAACCAGGTTTATGAAGAATGACCCGCTATTTCTTCCATCGGGTTTATGAAGAATGACGCCTTATTGCTTTCAGCTGGGTCTATAAAGAATGCTGCCCTATTGCTTTCAGCGGGTTCCATGTTTTCTTTTGTCAGTTAAGTGGGGGGG
>NW_004797678.1:145237-146058 GCF_000002075.1 Aplysia californica
CACACACACACACAAGCGCGCGCGCGCGCACGCACGCACGCACGCACGCAGACACACGCACATAAACACACACTCACACACATACCCACAAACACACACACACACACACACACACATACACACACACGCACACACAGATACACACACACAAGCATGCACGAGAACATAGACACACAACTTACACACTCTCACAAACATGCACGCGAAGACAGTAAGCAGTACAAACGTTAAATACTAATACATCATTCTAGAAGTCCATCGTCCTAATAATATTTACGAACCTGCCTTCGATACCAGATATCTGTCTTGGCGATCCATCAAAATATATTTGCACGGTCTCATCAATAATCAATGACATTTAGAAAGGAACAGCTATTATTTTGTGACATACTAGACTCGTTTAATTAAAGCGCTGTTTGTGACCATAACTAAACGTCGTCCTCACTTTAACGTTTTAGCCTTGACATGCAAAGACATTTCTTGGTAAAGAGCGAGTTGAAGTTTCCTTTATCTGGTCCTTTTACTCACTTTGTCAACCAGGAGGAAAAAAGTTGATTAAAATCTAATCAAACCATCAAACACAAACTTATGTGCTCACACTTTTTAAAAAAACCCTGCACATACACACACTCATACCCAGTCATGAACGCACTCACCCACGCACGCAAAGTTAAATGGCACACTAACTCAAAGTTTAGGGGGGAAAAAGATTATTCTCTTAAAACTACAACCCCGGGATGCATACGATATTCATTTCACCCTCTCCCCTCTCCTTTTAACCTACATACAGAGAGAGAGAGAGAGAGAGAGAGAGAGAGAGA
>NW_004797678.1:146195-147464 GCF_000002075.1 Aplysia californica
AGAGAGAGAGAGAGAGAGAGAGAGAGAGAGAGAGAGACGAATACGCCCACTTGGACACACAAACACAAAACCTCTTTTTTTGTCCTACAATTTCCCTTATTTCACCTGCTGAACAAGATCTGCATTTTGATTTCGAGCAGTTAAAAGGTCTTAAAATGGAGTGCACATATTATGTTTTCATCCAGATATTTTGATGGATCGTCAAGACAGATATCTGGTATCGAAGACAGGTTCTTCGGCGTCATGGTTAGACTTCTCGCTGTTACGCACACAAAAAAAACAACCGCCCTACGAGTTTAATATCCGCTTTCGGAAGTCTGTTTTTGATAGAATCATCGCCATCTTTCATAATTCAATCCATCATCCGATCTGATTCAATCACGCCAACATGGGGGGGGGGGTCCTCCTGTTTTCGTAGGTAAAATATGCCAAAGTTTGGCGACTTCCAAAGCTTCAGTGTCGATGGAAACTGCAAATTTACATATTTTTTGTGACTTTGATCAACGCCTTTCTGTAAAGCCCACACAGCAATGTGTTTTTAAAGAGACATAAAAAGTGTTTGAGACATACACAACAAAAATGGAGAAAAAAAACCAATCGGTGAAAAAAATGCCTGTTTCTTCGATTAAATTATTTTGTCAAGCGCCTGATTTCCCCACGATGCAACGCATATCTCTTTGAATGTAATGGGTTTTGAGCATTTTTTTTAGAAAAAGGAAATGCGCAGCATTTAATGCTAGTTATTATTGTTATTATTATTACGTCTATCGTTACTCTGAGATCGGGGCCCATAAAACAGATTAATTCAAACCCAGTTGGAAGCACACGTCATGTTCGATCAGATATTTTTCGTCAATAGCGCTATGATCATAATGCTGAACCCTCACTACAATCAGATATCTTTGAACAAAATGAGGAACAAAAGATTGAACCGTTTATTTCCCTTTCTAAGAAAATCGATAATAATTGCTTTTCTATTGATTTGGACGTTGTAGTTGTAGTTCAGTAAACGGATAGTTTTTTTTATTGTCTGTGCTGAAAGTGTCAATCAATTTTGCTAGGGGTTTTCAAATGCTTATTCAAACGTGCATAGTACAATACATGGTTCAATTGTCTGCTTTGTAGTTAAAGATTCTATCGATTTTGCTGTTCAATCTAATGTTGATCATTACTTGCATTGCGGTCCCAATAACGATAAAATGCAGACGACAATGGAATGGGGTTTAAGGACAGAAATGCCTCACCAGTTCCTCATTTCCGCATCTTAAT
>NW_004797678.1:148418-150773 GCF_000002075.1 Aplysia californica
AAGAAGAAGAAGAAGAAGAAGAAGAAAAAGAAGAAGAAGAAGAAGAAGAAGGAGAAGAAGAAGAAGGAGAAGGAGAAGAAGAAGAAGATGAAGAAGAAGAAGAAGAAGAGGAGAAGGAGGAGGAGGAGGAGGAGGAGGAGGAGGAAGAGGAGGAAGAGGAGGAGGAGGACAACGACAACGACAACGACGCCGGCGACGAAGAGGAGAACGAGGAAGAGGAGAGGAAGAGAGGGAAGGAGGGGATGTAAATAGGAGGCAGAGGAGAGGCAGAAGGAGAGGGATAAAGAGGATAAAGAAGAGATCAGTGATACATGTAAAAGATTTCAAGATGAATCGAAGATCGAAAAAGTTTCAATGGTGCGTTGCTCGGCATCGCTCGCTTGTGAAGACTGTGCATGCGTGCATTTCCAAAACTACTTTCACTCCCACGAGCGTGCGCTTTGGTGGGGGGTTGATTTAATTGTCAAAGTCCTTGGGGCGAGAAGAGGAAAACGTTTCATACCGCTGAACTGCTACAAACGTTGCTTAATTAAAAGGTGCAGAAACTGTGCCGGATTCAAAACTGGTGTGGGATTGGTGTCTCGTATGATTCAGATCCATATTGAATAAGTTGGGTTTTTTTGTGGAGGTTTTTTGCGGGGGAGTGTATCTTGATTTTTTTTCTTCTGTGTTCTATTGTAAGCATTTTTTCTCATTTCACTGTAATGGCACTTGACATAATTTTGTTTCGTTCTGTCCTCACTTTGTTCTAGTTTTCGTGCACTCGCATTTATCTGGGCTTGAGCTTTGAACAATAATTTCTCCCTGGTTCATTTATTGTTCGGTTGTGGGGGTTTTTCCTTCATCATTCACTCACCATTTGCTCTCCCTTGAGTCGTTGAGATTTGTCTGACCTTCCTTCATCTCAAGGTGACTGATGAGGCACAGTTGATGCGTGTCTAGCCGACATATTAACTCAGTTAGTTCGACTCCGAACGGAGCCCTGACTTTTGCCCGTCCTCCAAGAAATATGTTATGTGAATTAAAGTAATTCAGAGCAGTGTAGACTTAACGTTCTATGTTGTCCGGGGAACCAATATTAAATGCTGTTTTGGAATAAACGAGCCGGATAAATGAGTTATTGTGAATAACAGGAATAGTCTTCTTCTTCTTCTTCTTCTTCTTCTTCTTCTTCTTCTTCTTCTTCTTCTTCTTTTTCTTCTTCTTCTTCTTTTTCTTCTTCTTCTTCTTCTTCTTTTTCTTCTTCTTCTGCTTCTTCTGCTTCTTCTGCTTCTGCTTTTTCTTCTTCCTCTTCTTCGTTCTCTGTCGATACACCAAACGGTACAGCATCGAAGTTTGACTTCTGTGCCTAATAGGAAGGTACTATTCAACAAAACCGAACAAATATGACAGCTTGTGCAAAATTGCTATATTTGATTTTTCCTTTATCGCATACAGAATCAGATCTCCTTGTGCCCCAACGCGCATATATACAATATAATTATTATGGTTCAATTGTCTGCTTCGTTGCTCAAGTTTCTATCGATTTTGCTGTTCAATTTAATATTTGCATTGCGACCCACCAACGATTGAAAACAGACGACAATAGAAAGGGATTAAAACCGGAAATGTCTCATAAGACCCTCATTTCTATCTCCTATGTACAAGTATTATAGACATACGAGCACGATGCCAGTTGATATAGGCTGCCTTTATCGACGTCTGTGGTACATGGTTAGGCTCTTGCGCTTGCATGAAACAAATGCAAGTTCGATTCTCTATAGCGCGGTGAAAAAAATTGGGGGCGCCACTTATTGTCAAATAATTCCTAAACTATCAAACATAAAGTCTCCAGCTTTTGCACAATGGCTTGTATCAATTTGTCTTAACAACAACATTTTTGTTAACACCAGTTAGCTGTATTTTAGAAAATTCGTTAATAAACACAAATCTTAACAATCCAAGCAGGTGGTTTCTACCGATTTTAAAAGGTTTACAGCCGGGGCAATATCTCTTTTAAAAGCAAGTCCGTCATTTTTTTTTTCTGATCGCCTTATTGAACCCAGGCTTTTAGAACATTTAACGAAAAAATGTGTTCACTTTAAAATTAATTTCTTGTAACAAGTTTTGCCACTAAAAATTGCCATTAATGAATTGTGGCTTAGGTCATAATACGCGTAGTCAAAATGTGTGGGAGAAGCGGAAAGTGCTGTAAACAATCCCATTTCTCGCGTGATGGAGATTTATAGTATTTTATATATATTTATGAAGAAGTCGTTTTATTTTTAGCCTCAATTATAGTGGAAAAACACATTTAAGTTAAAGACAAATTGATAAAAACTGTTGTGCAAGTATGGGGGACATTAATTCTTCCTT
>NW_004797678.1:151274-153999 GCF_000002075.1 Aplysia californica
CAAATTTTTAGATCTAATGTTTGTGAACACGCATGCAAAAAGACAATCAATTTCCATGAGCGATGAGTGCGGTATTCATTACGTAAGACATGTCAATAAAATCCAATATGGCGGCGTATCCATGGAAACGAAACTTTTTTCTCAAATTTGATTGCGGATTTGAAGACTCCTTACTATGCTTGTTATATGTGTGAAATTTGGCAAAATTCGGTCCAGTAATAAGCGAGATAGCCTCCAGGTGTAGTCCCCCCCCCCCTTTTTAAAGAAATATTTGAAAATAAGTCACCCCACGAATTTTTGACTGCACTAAAGTGAGATGTCCATATTGTCTTGTCATTAATACTATCTCAGCCTTTCTGCAGGCATGTTGAGTTTCATTCAGTCAGGATTTTCCCTGACAGACACAAGGCAACTCAGTGCACCTGGTCAGAATGATCTAAAGCGAGGTTATAGAAAGATAAAAGAGAAGCAATCTCAATAAAGATTGTGTAAACTCGGATAACTTTTATTTCTATACAATAAATTTACGAAATAAAAAATACATGAAAATAGATTATAATACTCAATACTGAAACGTTGCCGATTGTAAACGTGAATTCTGTCTGAATCTCGGCATATATCACAGTGAATACTTGGCAATAAAACAGTCTTATGTTTTGCTTTGCTTTTCTTAGATTTTTCCCCACCCCAGTTCCCATTCAAAAGACGTAGCCTGGTTAGTTAACCGTAGTGTACTTGGTTTGTTGAGAATCCTAAAGAAAAAAGATGAACCTTTGATTTTTACCATAGTTTGTGATAAAATCATGATCAGCCATTAGACAACACTGGGCCATTTCCGATTTTGCTGATATAACATCGCCTCTTCCAAACGTCCCCTCGCTGTTTATTTTTGTTATTGAAAGTGAGAAAAAGTGGAGCTTTCCTTTCTCGGAACAGTAAATGAAATGGAACAGCTTTACAGTGCATATTGTGGTATTTAACCAACAAAATTACACAATCTGTTTTATTTTTGTTTCTGTCGGTTGGACTTGCTGTGCAACGTTTAGGCTCTTCGTTGTTGCGCGCAAAATACATGAGTTCGATTCCTACGAAAAAAATTCTATTTCATCCAGTATAATAATATTATTCTTTCTGCTTGACTGCTCTGTGTCCCGCTCAGTCAGAGTTGCAATGACAGGCAGCTTTGAAGTAGTTAAAAATCTGGAAAACATTTACCAGACATTCGTTCCTAGTTTATTTTTTTACGATTGCTCCCCCCCCCCGATTCCTCCCCTGCCCCTTCCCACTCCGAAACAATTAACTCACAATTGCGTCGATGAAACAAATATTCTGACTAATAATAAACAATTAACATATCACTTGTATCTCTCCACTGCCTGAATTTTTTTGTAACAGAATAGCTACCTTCAGACCTTCCCTCCCTTGCCATGATTCTATGATTCAATCAGAACGATTAAGGCTGGTGTATAATATAGTCAGCGAGGAGCTACGTACGATTTAACTTAATTGGCTTTTAATCATAAGCAAATTTGATCTGAAAGAAGAAATATAAGGGTGGAGTTCAAAAAAGAAATTAGATGTGTTTTCAAACGGAAGTGATAAACAACATATCAAATTTGTGCTCAAACACGACATAAAAATACAAAATGGCACCACGATAATTCACATGAAAAATCAATCGAAATAAAAAACAAAGTGTAAAAATACGAACAGGTTAAATTAAAGTCAGATTTTTGTACATAGATTTCTGTCTGTGTGGCGTTAGAAAGACGTACGCAGATCTTTCTTTTTGTTCAAGATGAGCAAACTGAGGATTGCTATGTTTTAATAAGGCCAAGTGAAATAATTGTTTCTAGTCAAGCCATTGAAACTCGAAACAGAAATAAGCTTGAGCAAAAAACGCGGGCCTTCAGATGCAGCAAGGTGCAGTCTTTTCAACCGGAGGGTCATGTTTCCTTGCGAAACTTGAATCCTGTGGGCTACTTTCATTTCTACGACGGTTGCCAAAACATTCAAGAGCCTCATGACAGTGTCCATACAGCGTAGACGTGTCTGTTAAAGACTGCGTGTAAGTCTCATAACGCTTTGTAAGTTGGAAACACGATGTTGTTCTACCATTATTTCAAATAGTCTGCTAAAAAAGTGTAACACTCCCATGAAATTATCCCCCCCCCCCCTTTGCAAGAAAAAAAGCATCTCCGTGGAGAAAATACTAAGCTATCAAGTGCGCCCCTTCATTGTAGCTGCATTTCACATCTAGGAGCCTGCAAACCGTGCAGTACCGTTATATGACATTTGTTTCAATGCCCCAAAGCACACATTATCACTAGGAACAGTTCACACATTCTGGTAAATCATTCTGTATCATTCATACAACAGATGACCTCTGACGTCATCACACAAATCACGACGTCACCACCACATCAGTCCCTGGCGTCAACCCAACAACCACTGGCGTCACACAACATCAATCGCTGACGTCAGCCAGAGGCATGACATCTTCGTGGTGACGTATGCCCATGGAAAACCTCGGCGAACTGAAGGCGGTGCCGTTAACTGTCGGGAAGTAGTAGTCGGGTCCTGGCGTTACGGTCTTGTTGGTCAGACGCTTTGTGCGCATGCCCATGGTGTAGGCTGGTCCGCCGCTGTAGGTGGCATTGCCGTAGTTGTAGCTCGGGCCGGGGGATTTGGCGTAGTCGTAGGCGAAACCCTGGAGGAAAAAACA
>NW_004797678.1:156075-157243 GCF_000002075.1 Aplysia californica
GCAAACATACATACATACATACATACATACATACATACATACATACATACATACATACATACATACATACATACATACATACATACATACATACATAATTATGAATACATACGTACATAAATACATGCAGAAATACATACCAGTACAGAACAATTTACAACCATGCCATTGCCAGTTGCCACTGTCTAGCGCCCTGTATTTTGAGCTAAGGTTGTCGTGTCTTGCTCAAGGACACACCCCCAGTGACCACCCAGTTAAACCCCGTGTCACCGACACATGCTTGTCGAAGAGTGGACGATTGTGAAGATGGCATAGATTTAACGCCACTTTCAACACTATTAGGTTATTTAGGAGGTGGGACCTACGAGTTTAACGTCCATCTCCGAAAGGGCCGAGCCAAGTGGGAAATTCGTGTTAAATGCCTTTCCCAAGGACACAACGTCGGACCGAGCTGAGGCTTGAACCCCTACCCCGCAATCTCACGATTACGGGTCCCGTAGCCTGATCCCCAGGCTACCGACACCACCTACAATGATTGTGAAGATTGCAGAATATGTAACGATTGTAAGGAGTGTAAAAGACTGTGGGGATAGTGAAGATTGTGACGACTCTAATAATTGCCAACAATGTAAAGATTGTTATGATTAATAACATTGTAAAGATCATGTTTAATTGATATTTCAACTCTCCAATTCAAATAATTTACAAAGAGTGCTTGTAGTGTACGTGTTGCGCTTTTCCACCGCTGTGAGCTCAACTCCCGTTTATTATCAAACATCTTGATCTTTCTGCTGCACACACTGCGTCCCACTCGAGGCTACAAAACCTCGGTCCCACTCAAACCTGGTTGACTGGGGTTTAAGCGCTTCGTCGCCATCGCACGCATCAGACCCGAGTTCGATTGTCGAGCGAAGTGAATAAAATTTCATCGAGTGTGGTCATTCTGCTGGGATATTGTATCTCTCTCAGCCCAAACTGGCCCTGACAGGCAGGGTCACAGTTCGCCTCCTAAATGATCTAAATTGTGTAGATGGGGACGTAAAAACAGCTATATGTGTACATAGAAAAAAACAACACAACTAATAGTAATAATAATAATAATGATAATAATAACAAGAACAATAATAGTAGTAAGAATTATAGTAATAGCAATAATGATCATAAAGAT
>NW_004797678.1:157343-158606 GCF_000002075.1 Aplysia californica
AATAATAATAATAAATAGATAGATAGATCAATAAATAAATAAATAAATAAAAATGATTAAATAGATAAAGAAAGAAAGAAAGAAAGAAAGAAAGAAAGAAAGAAATTTTAATAAATAAAAACCCTGGTTGGCACTGGCAAGCAAGGTCGAAGCAGGCAGCCACATTAAATAATGTATACAGTGTGTTGGTAGGGATATCGGGCAAAGGGCACACCCACGAGGCTACCAAACAAAGCAACAGGTGGTTTGGTTATATCGCTACCTCTGAATTACAAAGTTCTATCTGCTCAGTAGCCTACCTCGTTTTGAGAAATTTGACGTCAAAGATGTTGAGTTTCACAATATGTCAAGCTTTTTCGAATGCAGTTCTTTGAATATCTTGCTAACGACTACAGATTAATAATCTTACAATTTTTACAGGGCAGGTAGAGCATTTGGTTTCTAATTTGGTCCCTTTAAAGGGCAAGCGGGTTCACCTAGATTTCGGGAGTTTCCAAAAATCCTGACCTACACCCAAAATGGGCATTGCCCTGTCTATAGGAAAAGTTTGGTTTCATTGGTATGTATATTTGTTTGGTTATAGAGAAAACTCTCCTTGTCTTTTAAATAAACTAAACACGGGGGGAAAACTTCACCTTCGATTTTCTCAAAGCAGCATTTTTCAGGACAGCCCGCTTGTGCTTAAAAGCGACCATTTTAAGGTCTCAGTAACTCAAAACAGCCAATTATGTCAGATTGACCTTTGTAATTCTGAGGTAGCGATATCGTAACAAAGTGTTTCTCATTTTCTGTCACACATGGGAGGGGGGGGATGGGGAGAAAATCTGGAGGTGGGGAAAGTAGGTTAGGGGAGGGGTCTTCTGTATCAAAGTTTAATGAGCGGTGAGAGGTCATAAAGCAGGGATGGGCCAAGCCGAGCAAAAGACAGGCTCAGTTGTTGGATTCCCAGTGATCACCTTCTGGTTCTTGTTATTGTTCAGGCTTTTGTTGTTGCTGTTCTCTTCTGTATTTAGCATGTCTAGCTATCTTTTTGTCTGTCTGTTAGTTCCACCCCCACCCCACCCCCGTCTCTGTCTTTGTCTCTGTCTCTGTCTCTGTCTCTGTCTGTCTCTCTCTCTCTCTCACTCTCTCTCTCTCTCTCTCTCTCTCTCTCTGTCTCTGTCTCTGTCTCTCTCTCTGTCTCTCTCTCTGTCTGTCTCTCTCTTTTCTTCTCTCTCTCCCTCCCTCCCCCCTCTCTCTCACTCTCTCTCTCTCTCTCTCTCT
>NW_004797678.1:158872-160626 GCF_000002075.1 Aplysia californica
TCTCTCTCTCTCTCTCTCTCTCTCTCTCTCTCTCTCTCTCTCTCTCTCTCTTTCTCTCCATATTTTATATCCTCTCAATCCCTCCTAACAACTACCCGCTTGACCTTACCATGAACCGGTAACCAGGCGACATTAGGCTTGACCGAGGCTCACTATCACATGCAATATTCAACAGGAGAATACGATCATGAGCATTCGACAGGAATCGCAAAACCAATCGAAAGTCAGAACGTTTTTATAAGCCAAATTTAATCAATTTACTAACTAAATAGCAATTCAAATTGCCTGGAATCTTGTTTGAGGCCACTTTTTTAATCATTATTGTAATGTTTACACATCTAATATTCGCACCTGCCCTAAAGGGTGGTTGGAGGACGTCACCGGTAGGTCTTACTGCATTCCTTTCCCTATGTCGCTTTTGTCTATATGACTCACTTCTTCCCTGAGTTAAGTGATCATTATTTTTTGTGTCGATGTGCTTCTCTTCACTCAAACTCAAATACATCTGCTTAATTGCTTGTTTTGACTTATTTATCAAGATTAGTTTGGATTGTTTTGCGCAAACTGGCAAATTGACAATTGACGTTGCTGAAAATTACCCTGTTGACTAGATTTCGCAGAATGCCATGTGCGTGTAAAGAGGTTATACATAATACTAAACATAACCTCTTTGTCTGCGTGTGAGTTTGATCCGATTCTTAGGCCGACAACATGCAGCTGATCTCCGAAGGATAAAAAGTTTATAACAAGGGCATCGTACCGAAATATCATTTACACACACACGCACAGCCCTCTTTCTCCCACGCACAGCCCTCTTTCTCCCACGCACCTCCCAGCACCAAATAAAATCATGCGTGAAGCAAAAATAATACGTTACGTGTGGTGTGCAGTGAGTGTGGTGCCATGGTGAAGGTAACCTCCACCCCCAAATAAAACAATGAATAAATAAATACATGAATAAATAAATACATGAATAAATAAATAATACCAGTACATTACATAAAGCAGAAATAATTAGATCTATAGGGCGGTCAAAAATTTGTGGCGCATTTATAGTCAAATATTTCCTAAACTATCGAACTTGGGCTCTCCAGCTTTTGCACAATGGCTTGTATCAATTTGTCTTAACGGAACAATATTTTTGTAAACACCTGTTACCTCTATTCTAGAAAATTCTTTAATAGATACTAATTTTAAAAAATCAAAGTGAGTTGTTTCCACAGATTTTAAAGGGTCTACAGCTGGAGCAATATCGCTACTAAAAGCAGCAAGTCCGTCATTTTTGTTAAAAACCGTGACACTATCTTTATTGAACGCATGTTTTGAGAACATTTAGGGGAAAATATGTGTTCGCTATAAAATACATTTCTTGTATCAAGTTTTGCTACTAAAAAAGTGTCATTGGTGAGCTGTGACGTAAGCCATATGCGTATACAAAATGTGTGTGAGAAACTGGAAGAGCTGTGACCAATTCCATTTTCCGCGAGACAGAGATTCATAGTATTTTATATACATTTATGAAGAACAGGTTGTTGTTTTTTAAAACTCTAGCCGCAATTGTTTGTGGAAAAATATGATTAAGTTAAAGCAAATTGATACAAACTACTGTGCAAAGTATGGCAGACAATGATCCCCCCGTTAAAGAGATACGTGAGGATAAGTTGCGCCACGAATTTTTGACAAAAATATATTATTATAGCTGTGTGTAGCCTGCAGCCAGTGGTGGGATGGTGGATTAGGCTGTGTGTGTGTGT
>NW_004797678.1:162393-163895 GCF_000002075.1 Aplysia californica
CCCAGAGACTGAAGTAGCAAGTCTTTCCCTCTCACTTTTCATAATTTGCTTCTGCGAACTGCGCACCTCTGTTCGAGTTCACGGGACAACCGACTGTTACATCTTCATCCCACAGCGCATTTGATTTTACGTACATAGCCGTTTTATTTACACAAAACGAAGAATCACCCTTGTCTGCTGTTTTCGACGATACTCTTAATATTCAATACTGACTATAGAGTGGCTTCTTTGCCTCTCATCTTCGTCACAAAACATGTTTAAGATCATATCGTGGACGCGTTAGTAATGTTAATGATTAAGATATCCGGCACCTTGATAATTAAGAGTTTACTGTATCCTATTTGTTAGGAGTTGCTTTTTTGTATCCATCAAGCTCTGATGAATTGGTGGGGGGAGGGGGGTTGGTTGTTGTTGTTGTTTTGATTTGTTTTTTTACGACTGCTTTTCTTCTTTTAGTTCTTTTTTAGTTTGTTGCAATGTGTGACACGGTTATTGATCAATAATTGAACGGTGTTGAAAATGAAACGTACCATCAGAGCCCACGGCCTGACGTTCGTTCCTCCAAGCCATTCGATTCACAGCTGACAGACAATTGTTTCTCCCCATTAATATCCACTGATACCAGCGGAAAGGAAAACGAGTGTTTTTTGTTTTGTTTTGGGTTATTGCTGTTTAAAAAAAAAAATTGAAGTTGAATAGAAGACTTAGCAAACCAAACCAAACCACCAGCAGTTGTCAAGGTGCATACAAAAGTTTTTATATCTTGCCAATAATTCGATTTAATTCTCTTGAGCCCAGAGACGTATTTTTTTTCTCTTTTCCGAGCGCTTTTCCCCCGGGCATTAATTCAATTGTCTGGGGCCGCGCCGTGCTAAACGCTACAGGGCTAAAGGAGTTAGATGTTGTAAATTGCGATTCAAATCCAGTTCCGTTCACCGACACGACTTCTGCTAGCCGGGTGTTTGCATGGCAGAGTTATTGATTTCACGGTTCAGGTCTAGTTGGGGGTGACCCTTCTTAGAAATAAGTAAAAATGGTTTGGATTTTTTTGTGTGTCTGCATGGCGTCATGGCTCCTCCCCTATTAGCCCCCTCAGAGAGTGGAGAATTGTGCTGTTGAGTAAGTCTGCTCCGAAAAAGGAGACCTCAACCGACTAGACTTTAACCTATTCGTCTTCAATTCTGGTTGACTTCTTTGAGAGGATTTTTTGGTTAACAACGAGCACAAAAAATAAGGCGGCTTAATTTTTTGCTTTTTTTTTACCAAGCGTATTCATGTTTCCTTTTTGGGGGGGATGGGTTGTGGTGGTAGTTGGGTGAATCGCTATTTTTGCATATACTATAATGTTTTACCTGTTTACTAGCTGCCAGAATTAGAATTATATATGACAGAGAGAGAGAGAGAGAGAGAGAGAGAGAGAGAGAGAGAGAGAGAGAGAGAGAGAGAGAGAGAGAGAGAGAGAGAGAAGGTAGGAAGGATTACGCATAGACTGTCGAGGCCGC
>NW_004797678.1:164164-166025 GCF_000002075.1 Aplysia californica
GGGGGTCCATCAAGTACCTACGTAAGTCTGAATGGCTGTTTTATCTTATTTAACCCGGGTTGACCCTGATAGTCAGGATAGAATCAGCCCTCTTCCTTATAGAGTAACATTGTTTCGACAAAGGCGCAATTTATTTTCACTACACGACGGGGACCTCGTGGCCTAGAGGTTAAGGTGTTCGCCTCTCATCCAAAGGTTCTGGGTTCAAATCCGGATAGAGACGAAACATTTTCTTCTCTCAAATTAATGTCTCCTTTCACCTCCTTTCCTGCTCTCTAGCAATGTTCTGTCTTCTGCTTTTGTCTCTACTTTCGGCCCCCACCCCCTCACCTCCTTTGCTCCTTCCTCTGGGCTCCTGACTCTTTCCGCAGCATTTCTACTGCTTCTCCTTGGTTCCTTCTTACTGCTGTCTTTCAGCCACTTCCCTGACCTTCTACACCAAGCCTTCTCGGTCAAGGGCGAAAAATCTCAGAGGTTCCGTGTGCAAGTTGCGCACGTTAAAGAGACCTCAGGCCCTTGGTGATCTAAAATCGATAAGAGTAGGCTTCAGCCGCCACCCGGGCAAAATTCAAAATGTCCTACCAATTGAAAATGTTTAATGTGTCCCGCGCGCTAATATGCACTTAAACAGTTGCGGGCGCCGTAAAATACTTACAAACAAAAAAAAAAAGGGGGGGGGGGGAGCTGCCGCGCACACCCGGCTATAACGAGACTGGTTTTGCATCGAATTTTTATAGAGAGATAAGAGCATCAGCCATGACGCTGCTCGATCAAGGATGATGTGATTTATACGGAGTGCCCATTGGGGAATCGGGTCGGGTCGGGTCGGGTCGGGTCGGTTTGCTAGTCAGATTGAGGGCTCAAAATGGCTATCGTGGCACAAGCCAATGGCTCCCGACTCGTCGCCTCAAAAACAAACGCGCGCCGACCCCATTCCATCCGCAAGGGGCACCTGTTATTAAATCTATGGGTGTAACGTCAAAGACATTAAAGAACAAACTATGAATGATAACCTCCTTGGTGCAACTTACATGTTCGTTTTCCAGCCATTGAGTAGCCTGGCGCCTTCTCTCTGGTCGGGTCATGGTTGTTGGTGCCGATTAAGGGGGGAAGAGTGTACTTGGGCCCTGGGACTGAGGGGGTGACAGAAGAAATGGTTCGTTTTAGACATTAAAGTTAAAATAATTAAATAAATAACTCTTTTATTGATCCCAGAAGGGCAATTTGGTTTACAATGGCAAACATACATACAAACATACATACGAGTACATGCATAACTATATATTTATAAACACAATACATACATAAATGAGGGTGCGGTGGCGGAACGGTTAGTGTGCTGTCTCCGAAGCGGAAAGTCCGGGTTCGAGCCTCGGTTCGGACACGGATTTTTTTCGCCCGCTCCTGCCCATCCAGCAGTAATGGGTACCTGACTTCGAGTTGGGGAAGTAAAGGCGGCGTGGAAAGGAACTGGCCACCCTACCACAATATACCGAAGGCCCAGGAAGCTGTCTCATTAACAAGGCAATCCCCAATGTCCAGATCGGATGCTGGAACAA
The DNA here is from genome assembly GCF_000002075.1 of Aplysia californica. NCBI lineage: Eukaryota > Metazoa > Mollusca > Gastropoda > Aplysiida > Aplysiidae > Aplysia > Aplysia californica. The sequence continues at coordinate 165,724 of NW_004797678.1, forward strand.
CTTTACTTTACATACATAAATACATACACAAATAAATACATAAATGCGCAATATTACACCAACACATGACAATTTCACAACCATACCATTGCCGGTCGCTTCTGTGGAGCGCCCTGTGGGTTTTTTTAAAGCTTGGGTTGTCGTGTCTTGCTCAAGGACACATATTCCACTGACCACCTTCTCAAAACTCGTGTTATCGACACTTGCTTGACATCACTTTCGTTACTCTAAGATATCGAATTTTAAAAAAGGGAGGGGATAAAAAAGGGGGCGGTGGACAAGTAGTCCAAAACTAATAAACG
>NW_004797678.1:167405-170569 GCF_000002075.1 Aplysia californica
GGGGGGGAGAAAACCACCATCACCCTAATAGCTTTTTTAGATTTCACCCATGAAGAAAGCAAACACATTTAGATGAATGCACAACAGATTTCAATTAACAAAACAAAAGAGACACAGAGCAAGTATTAGTCCAGTTTTGAATAAAACAAAGAAAGTAAAAAAGAAAAAAAAAGAAAGAACTTTTTCGCAGGGCAATTATTAGTCCAGTTTAAAAGATAGAAAGAAAGAAAGAAAGAAAGAGAGAAAGAAAGAAAGAAAGAATGAAAGAAAAAAATCAAAGAAAGAACTTTGGCACAGGTCAAATATTAGTCCAATTTAAAAGAAAGAAAGAAAGAAAGAAAAAAAAGAACGAAAGAAAGAAAAAATGAAAGAAAGAACTTAAGCACAGGTCAAATATTAATCCAATTTAAAAGAAAGAAAGAAAGAGAGAGAGAGAGAGAGAAAGAAAGAAAGAAACAACAAACACAAGCAGAATCAGGGTCATAACTCTCCCCCCTCTCACCGCTCAGGCCCACAAGAACGAACCTATTAGCTTCACAGGTAAAAATGATCTCCGAACAGGCCGTACCTCGAACGTCATGTCGGAAACGCTCTTCAGGTGTAAAATAAAGCACACCTTTCATTCATGTCGGCCCCACCTTTTTCCCGGTTGAGCTCTCAAAGAGTTTTCTCGGCACCTTTCTGAGATAAGATATGTGAGGCACCGCGCGGAAATCAGGCGCTCGTCAAAATAATGAAATCAACGGAACTGCGGTTTTTATCAGGTCGTTGGGCAATTTTTTTTTTCGAATGTCTTTTTTTCTGGCTCAACACCTACTAAGCCCGTTTAAAAACACACGTATATGAAGATTCTTTTTTCTGAAAAATGTTAATCAAAGGAAAATAAAATTTTAATTTGCAGTTTCCAAGGACGCTTGTGCTTTAGAGTCGCCAAGCTTTGGTGGCCATTTTCACGCTACCTCTGACAACAAGCGAACCCCATCTCCTTCAATCGCAAATATCTCTTCTTCCCTTCAAGATAGATGTATACTTTTTTCACCTAAAGCAAGACAAATGAACAAGCTTTAAGATAATGCTAATAATCTCAGATGTCCCCCGAAAATTTACGAGCGCCTGATTCCCCTGCGTCATGACACATATTGAACCGAGCTGGAGTAGCACTGCCTTTTGGGTGCCTTCTCTGTGTGTGATATTATATAGGCTACCTTATTGATCTCAGGCTCGTGGCTTAACCAGGACAGATCAACGTTCTCGTTGACGCAATTTTTTTTATCTCTCTAAATTTGTTTACACTTCCACTCTTTAAACTTTAAAAAGGAAGTTTCTTTTGAGTTCGTTTTCTTTTGCGAGAGGTCAGGGTGTCGTGTTATTAGCCAAGAGTCTTGCCGCCTAGTGAGGGAAAGGTGTTCCCACCTTGAGATGGGTTGTATCTGCTATACGTCTGTCTTCTATGGCTGGGCAATGAGTTGCTTTCGAAAAATCCGATTTTATGTTAGTGCACCTCTTCGGCAATTAAATGTGTTATGAACCGCTTCATCAAACGGGTTAGAACCACATCAACTAATGGGTGCACCCACTTCGGCCACCGGGTTGATGTAGACAGTTTAAGAGTCTAAATTCGGATAATGTTTCACTGTGAATTATCCGGTTATCTGGACATGTTATCCGGATTTTGCCCACCACTACTGTCTTCAGTGGGTGTGATTGATTAAATCCCCACTTCCAGAGGGTTGGGGGAGGGGGGAGCGAGGGGGGGGGGCGCTCGAGGGAGGATGCAAGGAAGGGTGGGGGTGTGATTTAGACTCTCCGACATACCAATAATTATAACAGGACGTGCACCTCCACAAATGATGAATCTGCACATTGTCAGTCAGCTGTCAAAATGTACCGGTGGTTGGAGGGCGCCACTGGTAGGCCTTACACCTTTACTTTCACCTCTGTTGTTTATGTCTGCCTGCTTTACCTAATTTTCCTCAGTACTGAATGACCATTATTGTGTCGATGTACTTTTCTTTACTCAAACAAACAAACATACAAACAAACAAACATACAAACAAACAAATTGTTAAAATGTACTGAGCCCAAATTTGCGTTGTTTTTATTTTGTCGTTTTAATTGAAGCCTCTCAATCTGTGGTATTGGTTGCATGTTCTCAAGAAATCTTTCGACGAATTTCAAATTCTAGAAGTTTGAAAAAGAAGAAAAGTTACATAATGTAGGTACAAAATTATTATTAAAAGAATGAAACGGGTTTTTCCCCTCCACTATTAAATGTTGCTTTATGGGCTTAGTCAGCCACACCCCTGATCTTGTAGCATGATAGGTAAGAGTTAACACCTAGCTTTCTCAGATAAGGGCTAAAAACTCGGAGGTCCCGCACGCAAGTTGTGCACTTTAAAGATCTGTTGGTGGTCCAAAATCGATAACAGTAGGTTTCGGTCGTCACTTGGGCAAAATTGAAAATGTCCTACCTACTGAAAATGTGTAATGTGTCCCGTGCGCTCATAATATGACCTTATATAGTCGCAAGCACCGTCAAATGCTTCGTTTCCAAAATTAAAAATATGTACACCCTAACAACTGGCCAACGACAAAGACTTCAAACACTCAAAAGAGTACGTGTAGGGTATAATTCACTTTAAGATCTCGCCTCTCCCTCTTTCGAGCCTCTCACAACAGTTACTGAGCCACCAGGTGTTCTCCTTCCAAGCCACTTGGCTCATCAGTCAAAAGGGGTGTTGATCCAACACCTAGACGCTCAGAGATAGTATAAGAACGTATGGTCCGGCACCTTAAATAACCAGTGAGCCATGAAAAGGATAAAGGAGAGTAAGGGGGGGGTGACAGGGAGAGAGAGAGAGAGAGAGAGAGAGAGAGAGAGAGAGAGAGAGAGAGAGAGAGAGAGAGAGAAAGAGAGAGAGAAAGAGAGAAAGATGGAGGGAGGGGGAGAGGAGGAGGAGGGGCAGGAGAGGCATAAAGAGAGGAAGATATACATAATGAAAGGGAGTGGGAGTGAGAGGAAGAGAGAGAGAGAGTGTGTGAGTAAGTGAGAGATATAGAGAGAGAGAAAAAGAGAGAAAGGAAGAGAGAGAATAAGTTGGAAAAAAAGTAGAAAGAGTGAGGGAAGACGGGGGTGGAGAAGTAGAGAAAGAAAGAGAGCGAGA
>NW_004797678.1:170669-172565 GCF_000002075.1 Aplysia californica
AGAGAGAGAGAGAGAGAGAGAGAGATGCTCTCTGACTACAACAATACCAATGTTCTGTGGCCTAAAAATCTAGGGTAGATTTCGCACTTAAGCACTACCAGTTGTTTTCTTCCATGAACTTGAAATATGAATTAAAATATAAAGGAAAGTGTTGGAAAATTGATTTTCTACTCGAACGATCCTGGCAGTGTAGTCGGAAGTCAATTTCACGCTCGTGAAAGTGGCCTTAATATAATGTGAAACAGACAAGGGGAAAGTAAACTTACTTCAGAAATTCTTATTATCCCATAGAATATTTTCTCATTGTAATTTTATAAATGCTCGTGTGTTAGAGAGCTTTACAAGTATTCCAAATTTTGTTGTTTGTTTTTATAAATAGCTATATAGTATTTCTTTTTATTTCATTCTGACTTTGGAAGATAGACATTAAAACCGTTTACAAAACGTTTTTTTCTGAATCATTTGATTAATAGATTGTACATTATTAGCGCCCTTTTCTACTCCATTTGGATTATTTAAGGGGCGGGCTGCTTTAGCCTTGTCTATCAGGGTCAACCAACACGAGCTAAGTTGTATGCAGCAGCCCAGCAGACAGAGATACTCGATAAAATAACTCTCCTACACGGGAATCAAACTCGTTTCTTTTACATGCCACGGCGAAGAGCCTGACCATTTCATCACAGAACCCAGTGAAAGAATCCTTGTAGTGCTTGTGAGATATATGGGCTATTAGCCTTTAATTCCTGGGGAAAAATAGCTTCCCCTTACTGCAGCTCCCGACAAGCCCTGTCTGAACTTTGAAATATACTATCGATCTCATCGACCACGATTGGGGTTTTACCGCGTTATTTAACAGCTCTTAGCTCCTAGATTCAGAACCCTAGACAAAAGCTTCAAGCGCTGGTCATAAAAAGGTTTTTAGAGGATAAACCTTACTCCACTCGAAAACGACGCACTGTAATAGCCGACTATCGAGTGCTTATAACGCCATGGTTCGTAGCAGAAACAAGCTGACAGACAAATGACCTGGGTGACTGGCAGAAAGCTCTCAACGATCCAGGGCTGCGGACTTTCATTGGAAAAACGATCCTGCCGTTTCAGACTTTTACGAGAAACACACAACATGTAAAAGACAATAGATAGCATTTGTATTACGCAAATTCCCGCTCAACAGCAAGCTCCGTGCGCTTTACAATCTATATTATTACCCCAGCAGACCTGAAAGCATTCTGAAACAATCTCAGTTTCCCGGGAAGTGTACCGTGCAGGTTGCTAGATTTAAAAAAATGAAAGTCTTGTGGGCTAATGTTCAAACTATCACTCCGAAGATATTGACCATGATTGTTAGTTTTCTTCGTCGATATACAGAGCGTAGAAATGTTTGCCATTGAGCAGACAATAAAATTGTAGGAGACAAAGAGAAGGAAAAGACGAAATAAAATAAATTAACGTCTCCAGGGTACGGTGGTGAGCCAAACTGGAAACAATTTCTGACTTTTAAGGGATCTAGATTGCTAGTAGGTTTACGGAAAATGTTTATAGTTCTGGGTTGTTTTTTTCCTTCTGGGAAGATTTTAGTTTATAACGCAGACCCAGTAATAGATTTATTTTTTATTTTTTATTTTTTAATTTAAAAAGAAATGGCAGGTCACTTCACTTGATATGTTATGACTGGTTTTCAATGATTGTTTGCAAATGTTTACGCCCTGACAGACTATTTTTTTCAGCCACGGCCAGCTGGGTGGGATACAACATCCCAGTTGACCGACAGAGATAACTCATACAATAACTGAGCTCACGTCTACAGCATGCAACAGAACAAAAAGCCTAACCAATTTATGATAGACGCTAGAACTGGTTTTTAAGCCACCGGTATACTGAGAACACATATTTTAC
>NW_004797678.1:173032-174798 GCF_000002075.1 Aplysia californica
CACAGAGAGAGAGAGAGAGAGAGAGAGAGAGAGAGAGAGAGAGAGAGAGAGAGAGAGAGAGAGAGAGAGAGAGAGAGAGAGAGAGAGTTCGGGGTACCGTTCTATATTTTCAAAGGATGTGTTGCCCTATTTTTCTCTGTTGACGGAGCTGCAAATAGGCACTTGGAAATAGGCAGAGAAGTAATGTGTAAATAACAGCTATGCTCCTAACAGACCGCAACGCTAGGGGACCTAACAAATAGTGGTTTGGAGTGAGAACGTCAGCTATTGTCATCTTTATGAAGTCAGATGAGCTTTATGAGGTAACACAAGACCAAAAACCACTTTTACATTTGAATTTTAAATTATTAAAAATCCTTACAAATTTCGGTAGTCATGCTTTACCAAAACATACGGTCAGCATTTTGTAAGAATTGAATAAATTGCATATGACATAAAACTTATTGATCTAGTTAGGTTGTACGCTAAAGGCCATTCGCCATAATCATTATTATTAACATTCATACGATCTTTACTTTTATCATAGAAACACGAGCTTCCGAAGAGAATGTTACGTCAACACATTCTGTCCCCGGGGTTTTATGCTCCCCGCATAATTTAGCAAAATTTGATCATTTTTTGCGTAATTTCTGATCATTTTTCTTTATCAAACTTTGTTAAAATCAACAGAATCGCATAATTTCACTTTTTTTGGGCTCAATTAGCATAATTTCAGGGGTTTTTTTGCACAAAACTGCGGGGACAGCACATTAGAGACTTTTAGCAATACTCGATGAGTTTCAACGGGATGGGTCGCACTTTGGTGGAGAAAATTAAAAGAAGGGAGGGGGGTTATAATTTGAGAGTATTTTTCGTAGGCTTTTTTTTTTTTAGCAAATTTATATCAACGTAAAGGGTGGGAGGGGTGGTGAGGTTGTTCTATGAGGAATGCAGTGTTCTGAAACTATCGTTGTGTGGGGACACTCCACCTACACAGATATAGAAGTTACGTTGAAGGTCCTTCCTCTTACATGCCTTTTTTATTTGTGAAGTGCGCTGAAAAATAGCCCACATCGTAACTTACCCATACCATATTACCGTACCGTACTTGGCGGCCTTGATACCGTGCAGAAACCACCCATTTGGATTTTTAAAAAGTATTTTTTAAAGAATTTATTTTCTGGAATACAACAAACATGTATTTACCAAAATAATATAATATTAATGATCTGTTAAGACAAATGAGTACAAACCATTGTGCAAAAGCTGGGGAGTCTATATTCAATAGTTTAGAAAATATCAGACAAGAAGTTGCGCCACGAAGTTTTGACCGCACTATAAGTCAAGCTTGTCCAATATGCAGTTGCGAGCGCCGTAAAACCCCATACTAAACTAAAAAGCGTGTCCAAGACAAACGCCCATTCGCTACTTGATAATTACAAAGTTCTATCTCACACTTTTGGCCGTTTTAAGTTATTAGGACCATGTGGTCAGAAACTGTAATTCTGACCTCAGCAAGTTTCTTTTTTTGGGGGGGGGGGGATTACAAAATTCCATCTGCAAACGGAATACTCTATACCTGGAAAGAATCACAGTTAAAATGACTTAAAACCACCTGTTACAACTCAATTTGCATCATGTTACATAATAATCCAGAAAATTGGTACTTTCGAAAAAGCTTGACCATGTTGTGAAACTCAAAATATTAATAACTTCAATTCTCTCAAAACTAGCTACTCTGCAGATAGAACTTTGAAATTCTGAGGTATCGCATTGTCGGGGGGGGG
>NW_004797678.1:175805-177155 GCF_000002075.1 Aplysia californica
TATTTTTTTTTATTTTTTTTTAATTAAAAAAAGAAAAAAAAATATATATATGGACACACACATACAAACACATACAACCCAATCTCACAAACACACACACTCACGAACATGCTAACATACATTCGCTTTCCTAAATAAATACAAGACAGAGAGTGTACATGAATTTGCATAGAATCTACAAAGCAAGGGTAAGAGAGAAAAGCAGATAGATAGATAGACAGAATCTGTCAATAGAAAAAGAGAGCTGCAGAGAGAGGGGCGAAAAAGAAATGGAGAGGAGAGAGAGGGAGAGAGAGAGGAAGAAAGTGGGAGAGAGAGAAAGAGAAAGACAAATAGGAGAGATCTAAAGAGAGGAAGTGGGGGAGAAAGAGTGAGAGCGAGAGAGAGAGAGAGATAGATAGAGAGAGAGAGAGGGGGGGAGGAGGGAGAACAGTATAATATCACAATGTATGAGTCTGATAAAATTTCAGATTTCTTGCAGCAGATTATTGTCCACTTAGACCACTCCATGGATATTGTCCATGATCAATTTCCTCCTTCGATAAGACGGATCACAGAAATGTTTGATGTTAAGTGGAAAATCAGAAGACGTCTATTCTCATTCTCAGACATGCATAAAGAGGATCCAGGTTTTCTTGAACAAGTGTCTATGAAAGTTACTGAGGATCAGAAAGACAGACAGGGTCACCAACGAGGAAGTACTAAGGAGAACAAGACAGACCTCAGTCAAAGACGAGGTAGGAAGAAGGAGGAGGTGATGGACTGGACATAATCTCAGGAAGTCAGGCAGCTGCATAACAAAGAAAGTGTTGGATTGGAATCTATAGGGTAAAAGATCAAGGGGAAGACCACATGGAACCTGGAGAAGAACCACTGAAATTGATGTGCAGAAAAGTGGGAAGACATGGAATAAAATCAAGAGGCTAGCACAGAATAGAGAAAGGTGAAAAGTGTTTTTTCGTGACCTATACCCTTGTGCTGGGTGAGAAAGACAATGGTGATAATACCACTCCATGGATATTGTCCATGATTAGTTTCCTTCTTCGATAAGACGAATCACAGAAATGTTTGATGTTAAGGAGACGTTTGTTCTCATCATCCAGGGTAACCATAAACTGTAAAGTCAGGGATAAAACCGGGACACTATTTGACCTTGATAAATACAAACACATAGCAATATATAAAAACATCCACGCACAAATAAATACAAACCCACATGCACAAACAGACAGGTACAACAGTTCATATTTGCTGAAACGTTTAAATGAAAGTAAGCATACACACACATTCACACACTACACACACACACACACACACACACACACACACACACACACACACACACACACA
>NW_004797678.1:180717-184006 GCF_000002075.1 Aplysia californica
ACAATAACGCAGGCAATGATACGCTTATAAAAAACAATATTCGTGACACCTAAGGCTACAGAATGATTCTCGGATTTTCTATCCTAACGGGAACCTGACGAGTTCCTTATTCATTTGGAATCGAGTTCCTTATTCATTTGGAATCGAGTTCATTTACCAGCACATAGAGACAAAGAATATCAGTCCAAGGTTTTATATACAAATACGTTTCTTAAAAATTGAGGAAAGGGAGAAAAAAAGAAAGTAGGAAAGAAAAGAAAAGTAAAGGAGAGGCAAAAAATGGAAAGGAGCAGAACAGAAAGGAATGGAAAAGAAAGGAAAGGAAAGTAAAAGGACAGTGAAGGAAAGGGAAGGACAGGGAAGATACGGAACGGAACGGAAAGGAAAGTTAAAGAAAGGAAAGGAAAGTTAAGGAAAGAAAAGGGAACCCTTTACCGAAATGGAAAAAAATGTGGTTTTCTTTGGTGCCAGAGCTTTAATTGTTGTTTTTGGTTGGCGGAGTTTCTCAACGTACGCTTTCCCGCAGTAGAGGATGAACTGACCCACTGTAATTAATGCTCATGTGACTTTCAGGACGGTACAGAAATGCTGTCGGGGGAGAGGGTTGAGAGAATAAGTTTTAAAAAAAAGAAAAAAGACTTTTTGGGGGCTGAACAGAGCACTTAAAATAGAAATACCCGAGGAAGGATAGAATTGTCCCAGAACTTCTCGATCGGATTTGAACTATAACTATAAGCTTCCACGATCCTGGCTCAACAAGTTAACATTATTGTATCACAGAGGTCGGGTGTGACGGGTGCAAAAGGCCTGGAGTACGAGAAAAGGAGGAACGCCGAATTTATACAATTCTGTTTTAGTGTTCTTGCTTACGGTAAGCTCCAGAACTTAAACTCTAGCAAAACCCACCCAAGCGTTATCATATTATAGTCCAAGACCTTTGCCAAAGCTATTCAGTAGTTATTACGCTTTGAGCCACACTGGGGACAACGTTTCAACATAGATTGTGCTTAGTAAGTAAGTTTTTTCGGTGTTTAAGGTTACTGACCCTCATCACACCATATACAACTATCAGTTGTTAAATAAAGTTTTCATGATGAAAAAGCACAGGTTGCGCACATATCTCTTATCTTGGGTCAAACATTGAATATTTCTGTTACTGGGCCGAGTCAGAGTGGAAGGAATTCACAATTTCCTTTGATGGACAAAATATGGACAATAGGAAATAAAGTTAAATCCATTTTCAACTTCATCAGAGTTACACCTCTGACAGGTTGTCCATAAAAAGAAGGTGGAAAGTATCTATAGTCTCAACTTATCCATGGTGAACTCCTTCGCTGATAATCAATTTCTCGCTTGAAAGAAATTGCACGTAAAAAACACGTCCTTTGACAAAACAGAGAAACAATCATTTTATTTCATGCCCCATGATTACGAAATCGTAATATCCATAAAAATATTGCACATCCTTCAAAATAAACAAAGAAACAATCATTTTGTTTCCTGTCCCACGGCTAGCGATTACGAAATCACATCCAGAAAAAATTGCAACAATGACAGTTTGACAACGAGCTTAGCAAAAACTGAGAAGTTTCTAAAGGTACTGTTATACCTACTTAACACAGACATCTCGTTAAAACATTGACCTGGCCACACGCAAGTCTGCAGACCTTATGGTCAGTCTGTCCGTTCACTTATTGGTACTAAGTCTTCTGGTCAACAACGGTAATGCCCCTGAAGAGGCGGGAGTGCGACTGTCGAGCAGACAAGAGGCACCGTTTAAAGTACTATGAATATGCATGAGTCTTTTGTTTCTGCAGTATTGTGTAAACATTTTTACGTACATTAACGCAAATATGGAGAGTTCCCCTGCTCGGTCTTACATTTTTGTCTTTTTTCTAAAAGTTATTTCTATTCTTCTCTTGTTCTTATCTGCAGTTTTGCCTATTTTTAGCATCAAACAATTATTATTGTTTCAATTAATACACGTCTCTGTCAAACCTTTGTTGTCCAACTTATTTATCTTTATTGTAAAAAGTTATCATACATTTAAAATGGCTTACCTTAAAAGAACTATTGGCCCTGGTAAAGATAGAGAAAACATGCACACACACACATGCACAACACACTCTCTGAAAATCTTATCGGTAATTAAATTCCAATCCGACCGTTAGAAAAGTGTAGACCAAAAAAAAATCAGAGAGAGAGAGAGAGAGAGAGAGAGAGAGAGAGAGAGAGAGAGAGAGAGAGAGCTATCGTACAAGGAGGGCTATATCTACCAGTGAAGAACTACCTCTTAGCAACATCGGAAGAATGCCATTAGCAACACGCGCACACATACGTGCCAGGAGTCCCGAAAATATTCAGCACCACGCCGATCATGTCAAACAATAAAACTCGGTCTAATCCGTATAATGGTTGAGAAAAGTTGTCATTGAAAAAGGCAAACGTATCGCTCCGAACGCCTTTCTCTAGATCTACAGTCGCTAAGAAAGAGGAAATATACACTTGCTTTGTGGAGCGACCGGCCCCTGTTTACCCTGAGTGTTCTTCGGAGCGAGTGTAAAGAGAAAGTCTCTCGTTTCTTTTCACCCGAGTCTTTCTGCCCAGAGGAATAACTTGGGGAGGATATTATTTAGATTATTGGACGGATTGTAGACAACTGTGCACCTACACAGTGGAGTCGTTGAAAAGAGGGGCACCAGAGAGAAAGAAAGAGGGGAGGGGAGAAAGAGAGAAGGGGAGGGGGGGAACGAGAAAAGGGGGGAGTTGGTGTACGAGAGAAGGGAGAGTCAAAGTGTGAGAGGAGTGAGGGAGAGAGAGTGAGATAGAGAGGGGGCCCGGGAGGGAGAGAGTGAGGGGGCCCCGGGAGGGAGAGAGAAAAGGGGGCCGAGAGAGAGAGAGAATGAGAGAGAGAAGGAGAGAGATAGAGAGAGAGCGAGAGAAAGCGAGAGTGGGGCGGAGAGAGGGAGAGAGAAGGGGGTTGAGAGAGAGAGAGAGAGAGAGAGAGAGAGAGAGAGAGAGAGAGAGAGAGTATGATTAGGGACATGGAAACAGACAGAAACTTGAAACAGAGAGAGTGAGAGAGTTAGAGAGAAGAAGAAAAAAGAAGAGAAAGGGGGAAGGCAAAGAGCAACTATCTGGAGAAAGATTGTCTTGTGTTTGTGCGTCTATGCGAAGCGACTCACGCTCCGAGTTAATGATACTGGTCGCAGAATGGGGAACCAGCAGAATGGCTTTTTTGTCATCTACAATTAAAGCTTGATTCATTTATTATAACTAGATACAATGT
>NW_004797678.1:185144-186697 GCF_000002075.1 Aplysia californica
ATAGATAGATAGATAGATAGATAGATAGATAGATAGATAGATAGATAGATAGATAACACACCTACCCGGTATGACTTTAAGCTTCCTTAAACTGCATAATGTCTTTAGACTAAGCTCAGTCGATCAAAAGAACTGGCATTCCAAAAACTGGAGGCAGTTGCCTTCAACCTGTGTGCTATAGTATCATAATTGAGAAAACATTGACAGGTCCTGCCAAAGTAGTCAACACACTTCACTCGTCTCAGCGCAGTCCCGTGTCCTGACGGGGAAACCAAGGGGGCCGCCTTCGAAAAGACTTAAGGAGGGATTACACGTTCAGTTAAAACTCACAAAGGAGTTTCCCATCCTCTTTATGATCAGAAATTAATGCTTGTACATGATGCAAATCTGATAAGAATACGTGTACTTCATTAGATTTTTGTAAGTTTAAAAATCCAGCAAGAAAACAAGTCACTCTCCCACGATAGATTTTTAAAATTAATTTCGATCCGCTGGTTCCGCATTTTATGCTATTTTCACGTTTGAATTAAGTTTTCAATAGGTTTATAATGGAAATGTTATCGTTGGCGTGCTACAACAAGCGTGTCAGACTGTCTGTCCGGCCGGCAGACCACAACAAAATTAGGTAGAGTCTGATTCCCCCTCACCTCTTTTGCCCCCTCCTCTGGGCTCCTGGCTCTTTCTGCAGCCTTTCTACTGCTACTTCTCGGCTCCTTCTTACTGCTGTCTTTCAGCCACACCCCTGATCTCCTAGTAGGAAAGATCTACACCTAGCCTTCTCGGACAAGGGCGAAAAATCTCGGAGGGCCCGTGTGCAAGTTGCCCACGTTAAAGATCCCTTAAGGAGGTCTAAAATCGATAAGAGTAGGCTTCGGTCGCCACCCGGGCAAAATTCAAAATTTCCTGTTAACTGAAAAAGTTTAATGTGTCCCGCGCGCTCATATTATGACCTTATGCAGTTGCGAGGAGCGTAAAACACTTGTTAATTTTTCTTTCAAATCTGATTTTTAGGCGGCCGGCCGCCGGGACGGTCTACTGTCCATGGGTGACAAAATTGTCGCTTACAACTTATTGAAAACTACGTCCTATTGTAAAAATAATATCAAATTCAGAGCCAGCGTATCAAAATGAACAAAATGACTCGCGGGTGGCCTTTTCTTGCTGAATTTTAAATATCACAAAAGTGAAGTATTTTTACCACACTGCATCACGAACTATTTTCTTATTACAAAGAGGACGTGCAACTGTCAGTAGTAACCGAACGTGTAATGCCCCCTTTATATTGTGTCTATCGTAATGGAGTTAAGTGTATGCAACATTCAACACCACATTTTAATACATGTACCCAAACTTTGTGGGTTTATGTGGTGGTGTATCTCATCTCTGATTTCACTTTGACCGTCTGTCTGTCTTTTGGTTGAGTAAAGGGACGCATACCAACACACTAATGGTACCCGCTTATGGAACTCAATCTGGGCCACGATAGCCCCCTCTTTAATTCTGTAAGGATGAAACGAACATATATAATAATAATAGTAATAATAATAATAATA
>NW_004797678.1:186976-232161 GCF_000002075.1 Aplysia californica
TAATAATAGTAATAATAATAATAATAATAAATAGCATTTGTATAGATCTAGCGCATTATTATGTCCGATCAGCAGGAAACCAAAATCACAAATGTTTGAATAACAATGCGCCATCATTATTATTTATCAACTCTGTTGAGACCGTATTCTCCAACTCGCAGTTTAACGCTAACAAAAAGATTTTAAATCCTTTGATTAATCCAAATGTCAGCTGAAGTCATTACTGTTTCTAAAATGATAAGATGATTATTTAGAGAGATTTTCTTTTGGTGAGAACCGAACGTTTTATGTAACTGTCGTATTGTATGGTAAAGAGCTTGGATTTTATGTTCTTAATAAATAGGGGTTGAGCGCTATCTAAATGTCAGCTATTATTATTATCACACACAAATTAGAAACTCAAACCTGCATATTTCATAGTCTGTATGTTATTTATCTCTACCTTTCTCACCCTGCACCAGAATATAGGGCACGAACAAGCACTTTCCACCTTTCTCTATCTTGGGCTAGCCTCTTGATAATAGTATTATTCCTTGCCTTCCCACTTGTCGGTACATCGTTCTCTGTGACTCTTCTCCAGGTTCCACATGGTCTTCTTCTTTGCATGTTGCTGCCTGTCGTGCAAAGTTTCGGATACTGAAAACAAAATTGAAAAATAATATTTGTGAAAGTATAACGAAGTTTGCTTTTTTCTTTTAAGTGCCTTAAAATATGGAACGCTCAATGAGCTACTGGGTAATTGCCAATAATATAGGCATAACGTAGACTGTTAAGTGGCGTTTGTTGCAGAGGACATTACTTCGTATATCAAAAACTCTTAATAAGACGCTAGACACCGCGCTCTTTGTGTAAGAGTGCCCTTGAATCGGCTAGCATAAATTGCGTGGAAACAAGGTAGCTTATCATCTTTTCTTTCTTTATCTCGAACAAGCAGTCTTGCGATTTTCGAAAAGTTTCAACAAGGACCATTGGGTGCAGATATTGTAACACAGTTTATTGAAAATAAGCGCGGATAAAGGCTCGGGGTGGATAAGTGAGGGTGACAGTTTCGTTGATCACTGACATAACTTTAAATATTTATTATTGGTCAGCAAGGAGATGTATAGATCTACATTTTAAAAACCTGGCGATATTGCTGTGAAAAACATTTGGGATATGAGTTACTAGCAACCGTAATATACTGGAGATCAAAAGAAAGGTACCACTTTTTGATCATGTATAAAATCTAATCTTTCAGGTCTTTACGCTTTCTATTTTACGTGAGTTGTGCGTAAGTACTGTGAAAAGTAGGTCGTCCGTGATATTAAAACATATCGGTGCCTCATTTTAGTGTTCGCAACACCCACGTGAAAAAAAAAAATCAGAATTTTAAAATTTGTTTTACCACGACCAGGTGGCAGATTTGTTTCTGTTCTTCGGGGGGTTTTATAGGGGCTTGTTTTTTTCCATAAAGTTTGGGTATGTGTTTACTGACAGCCAAAATCAACATTTGATCTTTGTCGTAAGAAAGATGGTACGTTTATTAACTCAAGCTCAGAAAAACCAAGCCATTGGCAGGCTAGGTGCTGCAATTGCGAGGACAATCAACAACAACAGAAGAATTAATTATCAGCCTACTGAGACAACATAATGTTGTGACTGGCCATGTTACAGGACCCAGTGCACCCTTTTTCGTGATGTGTGACTTTTGGATTTCACCCCTGTTGTCTAATTTCAGTCATGAAAAGAGATGATTTTTTTGAAAATTATTCCTTGTACCTTGATTTATCTGTCAAATACTTCATAAGAATATTTCAATTTTGTGCTCGAAAGAATTTTTTTTCTTCAAAAGAAATTAATAAAATAAAAAGACGAACCGATCAAATAATCACAGTGATACTTTAATGGAGAGAGAGAGAGAGAGAGAGAGAGAGAGAGAGAGAGAGAGAGAGAGAGAGGATACACAGGGAGAGTGTGATGGATATCTGCCATTGACTTTATCTCTCTCTCTCTCTCTCTCTCTCTCTCTCTCTCTCTCTCTCTCTCTCTCCCTCCCACACCTCTCTCTCTCTCTCTCCACCTCTCTCTCTCTCTCTCTCTCTCCACCTCTCTCTCTCTCTCCAACTCTCTCTCTCTCTCTCTCTCTCTCTCTCTCTCTCTCTCTCTCTCTCCTTGTAAAGTTACCCGATATGGAAAATTCATCAAGACACGATTTGATCTTTCGTTACCTCAAAACTATTTAGTCCAAAGTTTACATAACTACGTCACAAGATCCACAGGGCTTGTCAAAACAATCCTACAAGGAACCGTACAAGGAAAGAGAAAGAGAGAGAGGCAGAGAAGAAGAGAGAGGACAACATCACAGAGTGGACAGAGAAGACAATGGGTGACAATCTGAGGAAAGCAGAGGAAAAAGAGAAATGGCGAGAGCTGGTTTTCAGATGCAGTGGCGCCCCCACGGTTGCCCCAACCAATGGATGAAGAAGAAGTACTCAACTCTAGAGTGTGCTTAGGAAAAAATTATAGTTCGGAGGCGACGCTTTGTCGTGAACCTGAGAGCTGGTGTGGTAAGTGGGTGGGAAGATGTTGTATCATGAAAAAAGCAAATTAAGTCATAAATAGCATACGTATTATTTATATTGTCAATTCCATTAAAAAAATCTTTCTGTGTTACGTCCACTCGGATTAAGTGCTGAAATTATATCAGAAACTACCTCAGAGAGATTGTATAAAAATTTGTAAGATATTTGAGACCTCAATTTTTCTTCTTTTTTTTAAATACCGATAAATGCTGGGGGGAGGGGGGGGGGTTAAACAGCCATCGACACAATTTCGATCATCTGGGAGGCGGGATGATTCGACTCTGTCTGTCAGGGCCAAAACGGGCTGAGTGGAATAATCGTCCTAGCAAAAAGACCGAGATACATAATATATGCCCGATAAATATTCTTCCCACATGGGAATCGAACTCAGGTCTTCCTTGTGCGACTGCGAATCGCTCAGGCACAACTGACGCCGGGTCGCCTCAGTTTGAGATGATATAAACAAATTTTAGAAGAAAAAAACAACAACAACAAACAGCCTGATAGTGATATTAAATGATTGTGCTTTTATACTCTTTTTAAGAGTTGCTTAACTTTGGGTTATATAATTATCTTTTTGAAGGATAACGGACAACAATAATTATTTTAAAAGATCTAGATTCTAGTTCTCTAAGAAACGAAAATAAATGTAAACGGTTTTATCGGCGTCAGTGGCAACGTCTTCAAAATAGCGCCCTGATTTTTTTAGCAATTTTTTTTTCTGTCTTTAAGATTAAGGGTGAGACATCTGGGCGTACTTTCTTAGGCTGGTGTGGTGGGAGGGCGCCACAGTTCTTCATTATCCCTCTTTGTAGTTTGTAATTGTTTGCATGACTTTGTCTTATTTTTCAGCGGTCTAAAGATTGTTTATTGTGTCGATGTGCTTCTCTTAAGTAATCAAACAAACATAGTTTTTAGTTGTGCGTGTTAAAATGTTACAGCTGGCAAGTGCCAAATCCGTCATCCGCATTCGGTATTGGCAAATGTAGCAGCATAGATTTTTAAAAAAAATTATGCTCCCCCACCCCACCACCTCCTGCCTATCCTCACTTTCCTGAATTTCTTCTACAACAAACAACCCTGTTTCGTCAGCATATTTTTTCCAGAAAACCGTCCAGCCTACGTTTTTAAAGAGTTTTAGTAAGGTTTTCACGGCGCTCGTAACTGCACAAAGTCATATGAGCGCCAAGGGGAGGATGTCAACAGAGAAGTCCAAACGGGGAATCAGGCTTACTCTGCTCACCTCTCTAGCCTCAACAGCACAAAGTCTGCTTCGACTTTCAAGGCACCCCGGAAATAGCAGTTCAAAAGAGTGACAAACATATAAAAGAAATGGAGGAGAAATGACGATAGTAAAGATGAGGAACGAAAAAGCGGTATTTCCCTACTTTAAGCGACGTTCCGATTTCACAGAATGCGAGCAGACAAACTTCACCAATTTTCAGTGTCTTTTTAACCTTGGAGTGCACAGCCCATTATACATGTACCGTCTACAACCTCAGGTCCCATTTACTAATAGTGCAGTTGACAGATCTGAGATTATCGTGTTCGTGTTTGGCTGGCACTGTAGTAGAGCTAGTAGTGTTGCACGAGTCTTATCTGTACGCGGGCTGACAGATCAGTTCCAACTCTCTGTTTACACACTGCGAGATTATCAGTTCCTATAAGGGGGGAGTGAGTGCGGCAGTCTGAAAGGTAGGTGATTTGTTTGTTTGACTTTTAACGCCCTACTAGACGTAGTTACGCCATTGTGGGCACGCTGTTTGCTCAGTTGAAGTGGCGCAAGACTGCGCGTGGTGCAGACGAACCTCGTTCAAATCCTCGAGTTTCTTCACATTCAGATTTGGCTGCTTTAGAAGGTTCCATAGATTTCCACTTGCTCAAAAATTGAACGCATACACACACACACACACACACACACACACACACACACACACACACACACACACACACACATACACACACACACACATACACACACACACACACACACACACACACACACACACACACACGCTCGCGCGGGCGCAAGAAGAAGAAGAAGAAGAAGAAGAAGAAGAAGAAGAAGAAGAAGAAGAAGAAGAAGAAGAAGAAGAAGAAGAAGAAGAAGAAGAAGAAGAAGAAGAAGAAGAAGAAGAAGAAGAAGAATACAATAACGGCCCTTTCGTGCAGGGAAAAAAGCTAGAAAGATAAACTGACAGAAGGGAAAGTAATGAAGTGCCCCCCCCCCTCCCTCCCTTCAAACGCACGTTTTTTTTTCTTGTACTCTTATTTCTTTTGCTTTGCTCGAACCGTGGTGTAGCGGTAAGGCGTTTCGCCGTCGCTCTCAGAAATCTGAGTTCGATTCCTGTGTTTGGAGTTGTTGGGTTTTTTGGGGGGTTTTTGTGTGTTTTTTTCAAATCTCACCCCAACTTCCCTGATTTCTTTCTCCAAGACTACTCGTGGTGCCGGCGAATCTGGTTCAAATCCCCGTTAAGCGTTTCTTCAAATTCAAATTTGGCTGCTTGAGAAGGATCCATTTCTTTCCACCCACCCAACAATCAACAAGGCATTAAAGATAAGGGGCTTTCATCGGAGGTCCAGTGTCTTTGATAGCTTTGACAGCCTTCCACTTGGTCCAACAATTCGAAGAAAAAAAGGATTAAAGTAAGTGATGTATGTCCCAATCGACACATTCATTAAGTTGACACGCTCTGGGGGCTCTCGAGGTTAAGGTGTTCACCTGTCATTCAAAGGTCCCTGATTCGAATCCGGGTAGCGGCCGAAAAAATTTCTTCTCTAAAATTGTCTCCTTTCATCTCCTTTCCTGCTCTCTAGCAATGATCTGTCATCTGCTTTCATCTCCTCTTTCAGCCCCCACCCCCTCACCTCCTAAGCCCTCTCCTCTGGGCTCCTGACTCTTTCTGCAGCCTTTCTACTGCTACTCATTGGCTTCTTCTTACTGCTTTCTTTCAGCCACACCTCTGATCTCCTGGTAGGAAAGATCTACACATAGCCTTCTCGGACAAGGGCGAAAAATCTCGGAGGGCCCATGTGCAAGTTGCGCACTTTAAAGATCCTTTGGTGGTCCAAAATCGATAAGAGTAGGCTTCGGCCGCCATGCGGGCAAAATTCAAAATTTCCTGCCCACTAAAAAGTTGTAATGTGTCCCGCGCGCTCATATGACCTTATGCAGTTGCGAGCGCTGTAAAACACTTACAAAAAAAAAGACAGGTGTCAGAGCCAACCCAAGCTAAGAGGGAAACAACATTCAAAGTCCAAGCAGAAAGACTGAGAAACGCGATAAAAATTCTCCCAATACGGAAATCAAACTCAGATTTCTGAGTGCGACGGCAAAGCGCCTTACCGCTACTGTACCACTGACGCCGGTTCAACGGTTCGAGCAAAACAGGAGGAAATAAGACTACAAAGATTGCAAGAAAAATAGCGTGCGTTTGGAGAGCGCCACTTCCTTACTTTCCCCTCAGCTGTCATTTCTTTTTTTCTTTCTTGCTTTCCCCTGGCACAAAATGGCCGCTATTGTATTGCTGTGCTTCGTTTTAAACAACAACAAAAATCACCAAAACGCGCGCGGGGACAATATTAAATCAACGTCAATACAATAAAACTTCACGCTCGTGTAAGTTATTTTTAAAAAATAATTATGCTCCACCATACCGACTAGATAGGTAATGATAATCTTGAAATGTGCAGAGGCGTATGTGTGTGTGGGGGAGGGGGGGTATGAGTGTGTGACCATCTGTCTGTCTGTCCGTCTGTCATGACTGAACGATGAAAAGAAGCAGAGGGAATCTATCTATCTATCTATCTATCTACAGTTTATCTATCAGGATCAAACACTAGAAAAAAGCAGCCCACTCAAAAATTCCCACCAACTCAAACATGAGCTTTGCAAGATACGTCAATGATTGACAGATGGGAAGGACGGACACCTCACGTTTGAAAGGACAGAAACACAAACAAATGATTACACACTGTCATCGTGCCATCTTAACTCGACAGTGAATCATTTCAATATTTTGTCTCGTTGTAAATTGATCGCTTTTAAGCACAACGGCGCTATCCCGAAAAAAAAATTGTTTTGAGAAAACTGAAGGTAAAGTTTTTGCGCCTTGTTCAGTTTCTTTAAAAGACAAGGAGAGTTTTGTCTATAACCAGACAAATATACACACCAATGAAACTTAACTTCCCCTATACGTAGGGCAATGGCCACTTTTGGTGTAGGTCATGATTTCTGGAAACCCCCGAAATGTGGATTAGCCCGCTTGTCCTTTACAAGCGACCAATTTCACTGTTAAAGAAAAGTATATTATTTAAATCATCCCTGTCTTCGCGCAACACGACATCAGACCGCTGCTCCCTTTGTTTGTTTTATTTTAGCAACCGTTTTACGGTACTTGCAACACAATTA
Organism: Aplysia californica; assembly: GCF_000002075.1. Classification (NCBI taxonomy): domain Eukaryota; kingdom Metazoa; phylum Mollusca; class Gastropoda; order Aplysiida; family Aplysiidae; genus Aplysia; species Aplysia californica. The sequence goes on from NW_004797678.1 coordinate 193,949, forward strand.
GGTCATATAAGAGCCGAGGAATAGTTTTAGTTTTAGGAAGAGTTTTACTGCACTTGCCACACAAAAAGGTCACATAAGTGCCGAAGGTTAGAGGTGTTACAAGAGAGTAACAAACACAAAATAGAAGGAGGGGAGAAAAGGACGGCAGATGTTTTGATAGGAAAGAAGGAGCAAACCACACCAGTGCACCCGCGCTGAAGATTACAGGTGTTACAAACAAATAACAAACACAAAAAGGAGGAGAGATAAGGACGATAGATAGTTGACAAGAAAGAAGAGAGCACCCGCCAACCATCCCCTTCGCTGTTCCCTGTCCCTGTGGGTGTGAGACGAGGCTGAAAACCCACAGACTCCGTGGTGACCAAGGCTGCTGCGCCTTAGGTCAAGATGTCGAAATGGGGAGAGGGGGGAGGGCTAAACTTTACTTTAGCCACATTTATTGTACTTCAATCGAAAATGTTTGTCTGACCTCACTTTCACGGAGATCTTGGAGATTCACAACACAGAACGTGGGGCCCAACGAATTCGTTGTGTGTCATATTTTCTACAGCAGTCCGCGGGACAGACAGTCGTTTAACTGAAGTAAACGTTTTACCGCACTTGCAATACAGTTAGGTCATATAAGTGCCGAAGATTAGAGGTGTTACAAGAGAGTAACAAAAATAAAAAAGGAGGAGAGATAAAGACGATAGCTGTTTCATGGAAAAGAAGGAGCAAACCACACCAGAGCATCCACCACCCACCCACACAGACAGACAGAACAGAGGGGCAGTATGAGTAAAGAGTAAACAAGAAGGGCCTACAAGTGGCACCCTCCAAACACCACTCCACCTCCTTCAGGACAGGAAACATAACTTACCAGTGCAAAAATAGACAAAATAGAAATACAACACACATTTCAGATTTGTTCATTAAATAATTTATTTTGTCTTACTTGCAATAAAATAGTATACACCATAAACAATAATAATTACTTTGGATGATCGGTGGAATATTGATTGAGATTACGATACAATTTCGTTGGGGGGACAATACGTTTGCTTTGAAGGAAATAAAATCATTTTGTAGGATATTTGCACAACAAAAACATGAAAACAACAGCGATACTATAATATAATTATGGACGGTGCACACTCTGCAACTTTGTGGGAGTTTGAAGGATTAGTTTTGTTTGGTCTCTTTTGAAAAAAAAATGAGAAGAATGTTGATACAATAACGATCCTAGAGCGCAAGGGGAAAAGAAAAACGACCAAAGACATGTGACGTACCATTAGCACCCATCAACCACCCACAGCTCAAAAAAATTTGACGTATGTCGGAGGAATAACATTCAGTATCAATTTTAGTAAGAGTTTTACGGCACTTGCGACACAAATAGGTTATAAAAGAGCCGAAGATTAGAGGTGTTACTAGAGAGTAACATGCAAAGAAAAGAAGGAGGAAAGATATAAACGATCGATGCTTGATAGAAAAGAAGGAGCAAACCACACTAGAGTACCAGCTAACCACCAAGATAGTGCATTCATTGCCAAGAATGGAACTACATCACTTAGTGAAGTAACCTTTTCGACGTTTCAAACTCCCAACAGGTTGCATTGTACTCACATACTATTACGGTAGTTACAACATTGATAAATGATGCCATTTATAATATATTACTTTTAATTACATTCAATTGTTCAGTGTCTCGAGTGTCTGCAACAAATGCCAACAGAGTACGCCAAATGCCTTTTTTTTTAAAGCACTATAAACAGTGATATCTTTGGTGGGAAGTTCACACAAATTTACAAGTCCTCAAATTACAGACAGGTCCGTTCAATGCAATAACACCCCCCCCCCCCGAAATTATCCCACGAACTATATACAGCGTTACAATCTGTGAGGAACACACCACTGCTGATGTTCACACGCTGCTCAACTGATAAAATAAGCAATGCGCCAGGACTGCCACATGGATGCTTACAGAAGTGGCAGAGCTGAACAAAATTAATAAATAAAAATTTTAATATATATTCCATCTAACTAAAAAGTACGGCACACACCGACACACACGAACACGCTGCTCCAAAGTCCAAAGGCTAGGGGCTAGGTCATGAGTCTGTGTATGCTTAAGGGGGGAAGAAAGGGGAAAAAAGGGGAAAATTAAAGGAAAGGGGTGGGGGGGGGGGGTCCTCAAATTTTTCCTAAGAGACAGCCCTGTAAAAGACGTGATGATTGTACTTTTCTGGGGACACATTTTGCAGACCTCGAGACAGCTGAACTGAGATCAAAGGAAGGAAGGAAGGAAGGAAGCTGCGAATGGCAACATTGAAGATTGTGTGTGTGTGGGAGGGGAGGGGGGGGGGGGGCAGGGAGAATAGAGAGAGGGAGTAAGATAGAAATAGAGTTTGGGGAGATCAAATAGGTATTGAACGAGTGACTGACTGATTTTACATGATTTACCCCCCTATTGACAAAAGATAGATTATTTAGAAGGCTGGCTGCTTCAACATTGCATATGATCTGGGCCATTGGAGGCTGAGCACAGAACAGCAACACCGTAGAAAGACCAAGTTCCGCGACAAAATTACCACCCCTTCATGATAATCTAACCCATGTCTCCTGTGTGAATGGCGAACAGGCTAAACATTCCACCGGGATTCAGGGATTGAAAGAATGAAACAGATGAGAAGGCAGGAGATAAGAGAGTAAGTAACTGTGATAGATTTGGGGGGGGGGGGGGGGGAGGGGGGGGGAGAGTAGGGAGAGGCGGAGGCAAGTAAGCGGGGATGAGAGTGAACAAGTACCAGTGAATAAATGCCCATTAGCTGCGAACCACAAACATATACAAGACGTTCGCAGCAGGATGGTTGAGTGATTTCGTCTGCCAGCTCTTAAAATGTACTATGCCCAAAAATTTTGAATTAAAAAAAAATATTCCAGTTTCTTAACCTGTGGTATTGTTTGGTTGCATGTGCTCAAGAAATATTTAATCAAAATTCAAACTTTAAGAGTTGGAACAAAAAAGCACCAAAAAATACACACTCTAGGTAGAATTATTAACTCTATGTGGACCCGGCGGACACATACGTCCGATTAGCAGTAGACCAAAGCCAATGTTTCGGCACATTTCCTACCATTCTACACAAATTAATCACAAACTTGAATCTGCACATTTCATAGTGTGCATGCTGTTACTTGCCTTTTCAGATTATAAAGAAAACAGAATTGAAAAATCTGTACGAATAAATAACTCCTGCTTCTTTTTTTAAAGTGCCCCAAAACAGTGCGTCTTCAAATGCTGTAGAATGGCTAGAATGCGCCTCATCCCGTCAAAGAGTTCATAAAAGAATGAAAAGCGTTTTTTTTTTCCCTCCTGTAAAATTTTGCTTTCTGGGCTTAGTACATTTTAACTGCTCGCCGACAATTAGCTGTCTCGAAATTTTTCATCACATAACAAGACAGTCATGCACCATTCACAAGCATATTATAATAAATGTACATGTAAAAGTCATCCAGACCTCAAGCATTCTGGTGCACTTTCCTTTCCCTTCGCCAAAGCACAGACAAACGCAGTCTTTAAATAATACAAAGCAAAACTGATCAGAAAGGAGGAAAACAAAAAGTCAAGTATTACAGTCATAAATAGAAATAAGTACATGTGCAGCATAAAAGTATGATCGTGTGTGTGTTCGTGTGTGTATCTGTGTGTGTGTGTGTGTGTGAGCATGTGCATGTGTGTGTGTGTGTGTGTGTGTGTGTGTGTGTGTGTAAGTGCATCTGTGGGTAAGTGTGTATATGTGTGCATGCGTGTGTGTGCATGCACACTCATGTATATATATTATATACATGTACATATATTACACAAATATTATGCACTTCATCTAATATAAACAATTTTGGTAATGCTGCAAACTGCACCAAGGGCATAGAAAGACGACAAACTTAGGATGTGACCAAAAAATATCCTACAACCCCTGTGACGATACTTAGACAATTTTAGAGGCAGGTAGCTTTATCAACCGCCTGTCATGCCCAACGCTGCTTATTGAAATACAGCATCCCACCAAAAAGACAGAGAGACGTGATTTTTAAAAAAATATTAGAATTCCTCACGCTGGAATTGTACTTATATCTGCGTACAAAGGTGGAAAGGTCAACCATCCCACCACACAGACACCAACAGTTTGTATGTATTTGTATGATTGTATGTGTCATCACGATACTGTGTATTATGTATTGTTGATCAATTACTGTATGTATGTATTGAGGTACGCATGCCATTGTAAACCAAATTTACCCAAGGGTGTCAATAAAAGTGTTACTTCATATGTGAGGCAGCGTGGTGGAATCAGGCTTTCGTCAATTTTTGGGCATGTAGAGTTATTGGTATCATCTTAAAGCTTGTTCACTTGCCTTTATTTGGATGAAAATAATATCAATTTATCTTGAATACAAGTCAAGATATGAAAGAAGGAGGTGGGGGTCACTTGTTTTCAGAGGTAAAATTAGTGAAATAATGGACGCCAAAGATTAGTTATTTTCTTAGCTTAAAGCCCATGGTAACTGAAAATTTACATTTTTTTGTGCCTTTACTCAACGTTTTTCAGAAAAATCCACACAGAAATGAATTCTTTAATTTGCATGAAAGGTGTTGAGCCAAAAAACAAAAATTCTTAAAAAATTCACAAACCTGTGGAAAAATGCAAGTCTCGTCACTTTGATTATTTTGACGAGAACCTGATTCCACCATGCTGCCTCACATTTATACTTTTTTTTCATAGGGAGGGAACCACAGAGCACTATTGTCCTCGTCCTCTGTCATGCGTCAGTAGTGCTCAGCGTGGCTGCACCCTAAATCCATTTTTTAAATACACCAGGAACAAAATGTTTTCGAGCTGCACACAGAAAAGTATGATATGCAATGTGTACCCAAATACTGTAAGAAAGGCCTGATCTGCACTTTCTAAAACAAGAAGAGGGGGCCCAAAAAATCATGTACTAAAATGGACTGGAATGATGATGAGACGACTGCTCAGAAAATTAAGACAGGAAGTGAACATAGTTTATGACAAGTGTGCGAATAAAGCCAATATAATACACATAAAGGCTGGAATAGGAGTCTCTGAATTGGCAATGCAGAATTTCTTTTTTAGTGAAACAAATGCCTTACAAGCAGGGCACTACAAATGCTGCAAAGCAGACAAAATGGCAAAAACAGGACACGCCTGGTTCAGGCAGCCTCAGCAACTGACTAGCATAACAAAGTTGGCAATAAAAGAGGGCTGGCAATGAATTAAATACATTCTAAAGCGTACATGTTCCTGCCTAAAAACTTCACAATCCTGTTGCTGCTGACGTGGTGGAACAACATACCTCAGTGAGCAACCCTTTAGACCAGTGCTTGCCAACTTAGGCAAATCACCCGCTAGCAGGCTATTTGATAAGTTTCCGCGGGGCAGTGGGGATCACCTGGGTAGTGACAGGTATCATCCTCCCCTTCAAAAAACGTGTAGATGGGCCACACAAAATTTTTGCCTCTTTTAAAAGAAGGAAAAATGTGCAGTGGCAATAAAAAAAGGTCGACAAGCACTGAATTGGACTTCACCTTTGCTCATCTCATGACAGCGATGTCTTGGCCTAGTCCACATAATAATAATAACCACATTTCTACAGGAGCAAGTAGCGAAGATAACAGGGGAAACTGAAATAAAATCAAGAGAGGAGACCGCACCACAGGGAATCAATCAATATATACTTATTGCTCATGTTACACATTCTATACACATTTTTGTTCATAATTCATAAATAGCCAGCTCAGAATCTGGAAACAGTAAAAGTACTGTCTGTGTTCTAGAGGGTCTTGTATTCTTCAAGGTCCTTCAATATAACTAATTAATATGGCGAGCTGAATAATATAATGTAGGCTTGCACTAGAAACACATCCCAACTAGTCTAATGACATTATATTACAAGCTAGGGCAAACACCGAGACTTTTTTCTTTCTAAATTGATAGTCTCCCCCTGATGCCATTCAATATCTAAATCTCTCAACAATAAGTAGCCCTTGGTAGGATTTCAAAGTTGGACATCATCAGAGGCAAGACTAAACTGTACAGTGTCTACACCCCACTAAATACAAATGCAGTCTCCTAGCCCATTCCAGAGCAAAAGACAAATTAACTAATTTGTAATAAAAGCTTTACTCCTTTATCAAAACAATTTAGATCCCTTGGGAGGAAAGCTGCGACGACCCTGCAGCCACGTCAGGACATGTGGGAAGTGTTAAATATATTCCAGCACAAACTGAGACACTTTATATATATATAATATGTGTCACGACGCGCTGGAATCAGGCGCTCGTCAATTTTGAGAACGTAGAGTTATTGGTATCATCTTAAAGCTTGTTCATTTATCTTGCTTTTGATGAATTTGTGATTGAAGAGGTAAATTCACTTAGTTTCAGCCATAAAAATAGTGAGAAAATGGCCGCCAAAGTCAGGTAACTTCAATAGCTAAAGAGTCCTTGAAAACTAAAAAATTACATATTTTGAGCTGTTAATCAACGTTTTTCAATTTACCGGTAATTCACACGGAAATATTTTTAATTGGGCATAAAAGGATTGAACAATAAAACAAAAATTTGATTAAAATTGCGAAACTGGTGGGAAAATGCCTGTTTCTCCAATTTTGTTATTTTGACGAGCGCCTGATTTCACCACGATGCCTCACATATCTTCCCCCATATGAAACTAAAACTCCAGCAATTTGCATGTAAGCCAAAGAGCTGTACCATCATTATACTCCAAGTGCCCCATCTCCCATCCCAAAACACAAGACGCCCGACTAAATCTGTGCCAATCAGAATTTTAAAAAAGGTAAGTCTAATAGGGGGAAACAGTGTACTGACATCACAAATACTGCATGTAGGGCTCTGAAAGGTGAAATGTTGGATGAGGTTGGACGGAATAACACAGGATACCCTCCTGTACATGGGTGATCCACAAATCTATGCACTCATTCAGACTAATGCTGCTATATAAAAATTTCTTTCACCCCGAGCATCAGACTCTCGCAAATTTCTGAAACCGAGATCCAACAGTGTGTCATGAAAAGACATATTATGCAAAAAAAAAATTGTGCAAGTTTGCAAAAACAAGTGACTCAAGAAAAGCCTTTTTCAAATTTCAAAATGACAAAAGAAAAAAAAAAGAGATTCACAAAATAAAATATTCAAAACCTACCCAATAGTATATTCCATGTGGAAGGCCCGAACATAATTATATAATACATTTTTAACAATAGCTTTGTATTCACAAAGAAACCAATGTGGAATCCAAATCAAAACTACAGGGCATGGTGAAACCATTTCAGACACTCAAAACTGTGGAAATATATCAGCACAGTGGCTCCCCATTCCACAGTAGTAAATCAGCTCGAGTCCTAACTAACAGATTGGTGCTGTTAATGATCTAGAACTAACATTTATAAACAACACCATAAAGGCAATTCAGTGATCTAGAATTAGCAAGAGAAAAAAGCCAAGAAGGCAAAGAAACAGCACAACAAAGGGCTAAGGAAGACCCAGCATTCAGGACACGTGTCTAAAACACCAGTAGACTATATGGACGTACATACTCGACCAACAAGGGTAATGCCTTGCTCTCCCCGTTTTGCTAGTAGTAGTCTAAATTCTACCATGACATCACTCCACATCAAAATATATTAAGATTTTTCCTTTCCAGGACAGACGTTGAACAATATTAAATATAACCTGAGACGGCCGTTAGCATTGGATTTCCAACAACAGAATGTACAAGGGTATTATTAAAAAAACAAACTATTTGGCTTATATATATATATATATTTATATAGAAGGAGAAAAAATATGTACAAGCTCAACAAAAGTATCACAGTTGGAACTGGAGGTGCTAACATTACTGGCAAAAATTTGGCATAGGTGGCAGTCGCACATGTAGTAAGAGAATTGACACACAGGAGATTATTGCAAAAACCACTGGCTTTAAAACCTCTCGACATCTCAGTCCTGGTTGGGCAGACAATGTAACTTGGTCAAGCTCAGAAAAATTCAAACTTTCATATACTGACATCGTTAAAATCAAAATCTTACAGAGAATCTCTGAAAAACAAAGAAATCCCCACCAAAATTTTAATGCCCGTAGACATCACGGTAAGGCTTTCTACAAATCACATTGAATGCACACACTACAAATAAATATTCAAAAAGAGGCAAAAAGTTCACCGTAACTACATGTACGCCTCCATCCACCAAACCGGCCTGAGTCGAAACATTCCATCTGCACCACACTGCTGTCACAGTTGTAGATGGAACCTTTCAACTATAGACCAGCAGGCATTTGAATAGTGTTGAAGGTATACAAATCAGGGTGAAGACATTGCATAGTTCCAGTGTACAGCACAGGAGATGCCGGGCACAGAGTGAAAAGGTGAAACTTACGATACCACAAACTCACTGACCCTGATAAAGTTTAGCCAGTCGCCGATTGTAGCTTGATCATTTCGGAATAATTTTTTAAAAAATGTATTACAAAGGAGCCCCTAAAGGCAAAGGACTGCGAGTTTACACATTACCAAATATCAACATCCTTTCAAGGAGCCAAACTTTATGTGTTTGTATTTTGTATATCTACTCTTTTGTGATTAAAAAAAGGGACCCCATAATATCCAGGAAAGATCAGATTACATTGTGTACTCAGTTTCAACATCATGAGACCATGGCAAAAAACAGTAAAATATCTCCCCGTCAACGCATAAATCAGTTGCTTGCAATTATCTTTGATAAAAAATATGGTTAACTATTAATAAGTACACCAAGATTGATGCTGGCGTAATAGTCGTAGCAGCACTTCAAAAAATACCAGGGTTCAGTGACTCTCTGTATCGCAGACGGAAATCCTTTCCCTCTGACTCAGCACTTGCTAACCAAGTAACAAAGGCTATTAATCAACGCACAAAGATTGCTGCCTAAAATCAAAAGTGAACAAAATAGAATAACATAACAATATACAGGAGCACAAGCGCAATCCACACGCATTTCAAGATAGGAAGTTTGTACAAAGTGACCCTCTGTCCACTTGCCATCTGTTGCAAACAAACATTGCAGAATACTGTACACGGATTTGTGAATTTCAGCTACTAAAAGACACACCAAACAATGTATGGCAGAGTGAGATAATCAGTCGCAAGAAGCAGTGTAATTTTTTATGAAGGGTGAGAAAACAACTTTCCAGTAGAAAAACAGACTACGACTGTGTAATAGATTAAATAGTTAAGTTCTAGTAAAAGTTTTTCGGCACTTGCAACACTAACAGGTCATAGAAGTGCTGAGGATTAGGGGTGTTATTAGAGAGTAACATTCAAAGAAAGAATTAGAAGAGATAAGGAAGACAGATGTTTGATCGGAAAGAAGGAGCAAACCATCCACACAAATGACTGACCAGAAGTAAACTATGCTATTAGTAGGATTTGCAGAAGTGCCACAGTTATTTCCAGGTTTGAATCTCAAAATAATATAAGAATGGTTCTATAGGGACAATGGGTAAAAAAATGGAACAAAAGATTCTCACCTCATCTCAACCCAAATCAAAATTAATCCGATTGTGAAAGAAACAATGGAATGAAATCAAAATTGATAGCCCTGAACTTGTAAACCATAAAAACAATTTTTGATTGAATTCAGAAAAATATATACAAGCCACTGATTTCCTCACTCTGACACACATAAGCTGCAAAGGTAAGTAAGTGCACAACAGTCCCCAAACTTCATAAATCAAAGGCTCAGTTCAAGAAATCCCCATTAAACATTAAAATAAAAAAAGAATTTTTCAAATCAACCTCACCGGTCTAATACTAAACCTGTGACCTCTCCCTCATATGTCTCCCTTGATTGATCTGACTGTAAATAACGTAGACAGCATACAATCTTTACACTTTCCTTCAGCAGCAGAGGCACACATTTCTTTGAGGCTAACAGGTTTCTTGGAATGATCCGTTGAAACATAATCTCTGCTAGATATTCTAACATCTCGTGTCAGCTGCTATAACAAACGCAGCTCAAGGCAATGAGCTCCTTTTTCAGATCTGTATAAAGTTCTAGACAATACGTTATTAGAAACAAAATGTCCACTTTGGCAATCAAACTTGTGTAACACACTGTGTGCTGTAAAAAGCAACAGAGAGAAACTGACAAACCAAGTGTTTCAGCCACAATGAACTGGGAACATTTTTTTTATAAAGTAAAAAGATCACCAATTTCATCTTGCAGAAAGCAGTGCAGATGCTACTTGGTAATGGGACTCTTTACGGCAAAAGATCTGAAAGCAAAATACTGATATTTATAATACTATGACCCAAAATGACCGAATTTTCGCTCCTGGAACATCCATGTGACATGAAAGAAGAAAACAAAAAACCTGACAGAACTTTACATACATTTAACACAGACGTTACATAATACCTCTAGCAATGTCAACTTACAAAACATTTGATGCAGAGAGTGACATTGACAAAACCCCCCAAAAAAACTGGAAAACTGGCATGCGGAGCAGTTATCAAAACAGCTGTCTGATCTGAGAGAGACACAAAACAATGCAAACAGAAATAGCATATGACACAGCAAACACGGCTGGCGTACACAACACAGCCAACACATGTAACACAACTAATAGGATTGACATACACAACACAACAAACTGGAACAAGACACGTAACAAAGCTATTAGGAGTGACGACGTGTAACACAGCAAACAGGAGAGACATGCGACACACAGCAAACAGAGGTGACATACGCTACACAGCTAACAAAAGTTACAAGATACAAAACAGTGACATACATAACAGAGCTATCAGGAATGACATTTGTCACATGGAGCACAGCTAAGAGTTTTGATAATTTGATACACATAACACAACTGACTGTTATTCTCATTATTATTGCTGTTGAGATACAGTAGTTTATGGCAAGCCAGCAGGACTACAGCGGCCACATTTTTCCCAGGATTACGACAACAGAAAACGCTAAAGAAACACGTGCAAGGAGGAAGCAACCAAACCAGAGTGGCCCATCACCCACCAACCCCCTGCACAACATCGCTGCTGACTAAAGCGTTGTTGCGTCCACGGTCACTGAGTGGCACAGTTGATGTTGTCCCCCATGTCCTCGGCGTACTTGTTGCAGATGTGAGCACGCAGTTTGTCCACCTCGCGCCTCAGCTCCCCGAGACGAGACAGCCACTGGGTCATCGTCTCATTGGCGTCTCTCCCGCCAGCACCCGCAGCGCCATCATCATCAGCTTCCGTTTCTACAAATAGAAAAAAAATACGAAAACAAGAACATTTTAATTCATTTGTGGCTATGATGAATGACAATAATAACATATAATAATAAACACCGTTTGTTTGGTAAGACAGCAAGGTCTTTAAAATATTTCAACTCATTCGTGGCTATGGTTATTAATGATATATTATGTGAAGCGTGCAGACAAAATGAGTAACTTCTGGGATTCAAGCCTTAAGGAAATAGATACATCACACATATAGAAGTTTATACACTTTATACGTATGAAATATTCTAAAAAAACAGGTTATAGTTAAAGAATATGGTATCAATAAAAATAATCTAAAATTTGACCCTAATGTTGATTTTTGGCCAATATCTCCATTCGTGGATTGCGAGAAGTAACTCATTTTGTCAGAACGCCTCACATGTAATAAACATTATTTGTTTAGTGCATATCCCCGCTCCACAGCAAGGTGTTTGCCCTTTACACAATACTGTCACATTGTGAGGCACTCAGTGTACATACAACCACCCCATACGTCAGAAGAATTAATAGTAGTGGCACAAGTTCAGCAATAGCTTATTTATTGACAATTCTTGGAAAGTTTCAATTGAAAATTCAGCATATGAAGTAGAGCTGGGTCTTTGCTGATTCTCAAATTTACTTTACACACAAGAGTTCTCAGCCCTATTCGAGTACATTTTCGAATTATGTCTGTTCACACAGCACTTCCTAGCTAGTCAAAAAGGCTTTCGAAAAAAGGACACAAGGGAAACTCGGGAATACCCTACCTCATATCTGGGCTTCTTGGTCAAAACTAACTTTACCGATCGTACACTCCCGATCTCGCATAGCACATCACAAATTACAACCAGTTGATAATAAAACCATAGATCAAAGAAAAAAAGTCAGCCTATAGGGGAAATATACCATAAAAAAAAAATACTGAGCCAAATTTTAAAATAAAATCTTCGATATATAAAACAAACGGAAAAACAAAAAATAGCTATTTAAAGAGATAAAAGAAAAAAGGAATTACAAAATGTAATTCAGACTTAATAACACAGAAGTCACGCCAATACAAATTCTAAATACAAGGTGCCTGTGTGTGTGTGTGTGTGTGTGTGTGTGTGAGTTTATGTGTGCGAGTATGTGCTTATGTGAGCAAGAACTTACTGTGCACCCCTAACAGCACGGAGATATCTGGGTCTTGACCCTGCGCCCTCTGAGAGCACACCTGGACCAGCGCCTGCAGCTCAGAGAAGCACAGGCTGAGCTGAAGCATGAAGCGCCTCTGTAAGGCCACGGTGCTGTCTGTGCTGCTGGCCTCCATGTGCCTCACCTGCTCCCGCACCAACAGGCTCTGCTCAAGAAGTTCCTGGTTTCGAACACCCAACTGAAAAGAAAAAGAACCGATCATCACAACTGAACGTTCCTCAGCACCAAAAGAGTGGGGAGAAGAGGGACCGAGAACCTCTCCCCTCAACCCTTTTCCTATCAAATAAATTCATCAGGAGTGGTGTTTCCCCTGACAATTAAATTTTGGGACTTCCAAGCTAAAAACGTGTATGGTGGGGGCATACCACTGAAAAGTAGCACTATAAATTATCTGGGGATGATTTGTGAGCATGAGTAATCCCTTTGTTCATTACGAAATGAGATAAGCTGAGTAAAACGGTGACAGTTAGTGAGTACACACAACCACCTCCTCCTCCCTTATTCCTTTTTTCTCATTGACTCTCTCTCCCCTTCCTCTTTATCACTCTCCCGTTCTCTCCAAACAAACAAAATCGAAGAAATCAGAAGACATGAAAAGCCCATACCCCCACCCCGCCAACAAAAGTTCTACATACCTCTTTAATTGACTTCTTCATATTCTCCGCCTGCTCTTCCTTTGAGGCAATCTCAGCGCGGAGGGAAACAACTGCCTCTTCCTCCTGCACCACTCTCTCTTCCGCAGCTCGCAGCTCAGCTTGATACTTTATCTCCACCTGCCGCAACCTCTGGTGGGTGGTTTCCAGCAACTGGACAGCCAAGGTATATACAAATAGTGATCACATAACTATTTCAGTCGCAGAAGAGTTAAACATGAAGTTCCTACAACATCCTCTTTCTCTTTCACAAACACAGGGTCCCCACCAAATCCTTGAAAATTTTTTCAAGACCCCAATACGACGGAAAAATCAGGCCGTTGCGCGTCAAGAATGATCCCCAAAAAAGCCCATCTATCAAAGATAAAAAGTCAAAATGTCTATAAATGAATGCAAATGTACATTTTGTAGTATAGTCTTCAAACAATAGATGACTATAATACTGGGTGACTGCCAAACCAGCTTCTCAATTTTCCAAGGGAGGGGCCTCATCCATTTTCCAGGAACATGTTACATAACAATGAAAGCGTGTGCTCCATTTATATCTAATATAATACATGTATATGTTTGTGAATACACACACACACACACACACATGTAGGTACATTATATCCAGTTAACAACATGTCAGTGTGGCACTGGGATCTTGAGAGACTTTGGTATTTCAGTCTGTTCTTACTTATTTATATTTTCCCATCATCATATTAGCCTACATAAACTATAGGCCCTATATTTAAAAAATGAATCCTGTTTTGAGCCTGAAAAAAGACCTAGAACTAGAAAATCGACTGTCAATAACCAGTCTGGGTGTCACGATTCATATAATAAACGTGAAGACGAAAACCATTGCTGCAACTCAAAGTAGAGTAATAACTAGAATGGCTCAAGTACACCTATTCAGTGTGAGAGTTGTAAGAACTGGGGGGGGGGGGGGCGGCGCAAGATGCAGTGACACTGAAAATCTGCCAGTCTTGAACAGAAAGCTAATAAAATATAGATATAAAATTACAATCACCCCATCCAATGAAACGCGAACACTTTAGTTCAATAACAAGGCATGACGGATCCTGATTCCACACAAGGCCTGCACCAACGCGCGCTTTGCAAAGAGCTCTAAAATAGTAATCAAAATGCTAAAAAATTTGCTTCCAAGTTCAGTTTTTGTCCTCTAGCGTTGCCTTCAGCTCCCCCCCCCTCCCATCCCCTTCCACGAGTGTATCTTATAAAGGAGTCCTATACTTCACAGCGCTCAGACCGCCGGTACTCACAGGTTCATTGACCGGTCACGAGGGCGAACCTGTCAAGACGCTTGTATAACTTCTTTTTCTTTTTTTTTTTTTCCACAAGCGACAGCAGAGGGCAATTTTTAATATTGATTTATTTTCAAGGCGACACAGCGTTCATAATGCACAACTTGCATGTTACAAATGTTGCGTTATCTATCAGACTATTACCGGAAAATTTCTGGGCGGTAACGAAAGCAGATCTTGATTCTTCCCGATCGAGCCTCGATGTCACACACACACTTCCGTCACAGCGGTTCAATTACGTTTCCTCTTTAGGAATCATCAACCATACAGTCTAGATAGCTGCACATTACACAGGCCCTATACTTTCCCGACTTACCGACCCATCACAAAATTCCCGACTTTTTCCCGACCTATCTCAAAATTCCCGACTTTTTCCCGATTTCCTGACCCTGTGGGGACCCTGCAAACAGCTGCGACATTTCATTGTAAAGCTTCGGATATTACTACGCCTTGACATAAAACATTTTGTTATAAATTTCACCTTTTTCATTCACTTAGAGAAGTCACATGTGTCACAGCACAGTAGAATCAGGCGCTCGTCAATATTTGGTATCAGAGGAAAAATTAGCAAGAAGACGTCCGCCAAGGTTTGGTGACTGCCAAAGCTTAGGCTTAAGTGTCCCTGAAAACTACAAATTTAAATTTTTTGTACCTTTGATTAACATTGATGAGGTAAATCCAACCAGAAATGTGTTTTAAATGGCCTTTAAAAGCGTTGAGCCTAAAACTGATTAAATCAATAAAAATTAATTAATAGCTGGAAAAATGTCGTATTTTTCAATTTCATTATTTTGACGAGCGCTTGATTTTGCCACGATGCCTCACATGTCAAAAATGAAAAAAAAAAAGTAGGTCGTATGTCTAAAAGCTTGATCCCATGATACTAATGGAGAAAGTCACTATAATGCATTGTGAACAGTATTTGTGATACTTAAAATTTTGAAAATTTTAACAAAAAAACATTAAATAATAACACTTCCATGAAGCCCATTCCTTACTTCCAAGGCATGATAAATTTGTAACTCTTCTACACAGCAAAATATTCATGTTCTAATGGTCGCAGGTAAGACATTTCAAGGAAGAGAAAGCAATTTTTCTATCTTCAAAGGACACTTCTATATTTGTTCTTCTCATACCTTTGAACTGAATTTTCAGGTAGAACCTTTCGACAAAACGTAACTGACGGTGTCCCTCGACTAATTAATTTGCGGTGAAACTTCTTCTTCAAGCCCGTCTCCCTTCATCCCTGCCCAACTCCACTCCCACCCCTGATTACCTTCTTTGCTTTCTCCAAATCAATAGCCAGCCTCTCCTTGTCAGCCTTGGCAGCCTTGAGCTCTCGCTGCGTGTTGTAGAACTCAGAGCCTCCAGAGTCACGCAGTCTCTCCAGCTCGTCTTGCGTCTCGTTCAGCTGGAGAAAAAGTCACAACAGTTTTCGGGTGAAAAATTTAAGTACAATAGTCCGTGAGGAAATGATTAGCTTCTTTACCACAGCATGCAGAAGACGAGAGTAAGATCACCAAGTGAAAAAGTTATCTTATTGGGCGTCTGCTTCTACCTGCTAGTGTCTAATATTCAGCTTGGCCCGCATTGTCACTTACAGGGTTAGAGAGCCAGCCTCCTATTTGATCTCATTTATGTCGAAGGAGGAAGAAAACAGCAATCATGCGTAAGAAAAGCAAGTTGACACCATGATGGACACTGCTTTTTGAGTAAGTTGATTGAGATATTGCTTCAGTTTTAGTGAGAGTTTAACTACATTTACAACATTATTGGGTCATGTAAGTGCAGAAGATTGGAGGTTTTAAAAAGACAATAGCATACAAAGAAGAGAAGGAGGCGAGGTAAGGACGACAGATGTTTGATAAGAAAGATGGAGCAAATGACACCAGAGCACTTGCCAACAATCCACTGAGACATTGTACTTAAGTGAAATTTAATAGCAACAATAAAGTGCATTTATGTGTATTTTAACAGGAACAAAAGCCTTTTGTAAACCTTTCTCAAAACGTTAAAACAAACCTTTGTCTCAAGGTCCTTTTCATTGTCCTCCAGTTCCCGGATCCTAAAATCTCGTGCTGTCACGACTTTCCTCAGCTGCGCCAGTTTTTTCTCTTGTCCTTCCAGCCTGCTCTTCTGCCCAAAGTTATCTTCTCTCAAAGACATCATCTGAATACATAGGGATGAAAAGCCAGAAAAAGAATACCATAAGCAAAAATATTTGCCACGTCGTTTTTTGATGAAAGCTTAACCATACACATTTCAAAACTATTTTCAAATACTAGTCATTTTGTTGACTTGTGGTTAACGGCAAACTAGTTTGACACTAGAAATATTTTAATGGAAAAAGAAAAGGGTTATCATAACATGAAAAAATAAAAGGAGAAGACAATAACAGAGCATCCACCAACCACACCAGTTCAACGTATAACTAGCTACTCTGCTCTTGGCTAAAACTTTTGAGTTTACCTCTGGCACCTTTTGCTGTCTCAATAGGAAGTGAAATAACCAGGTCAGCAGCAGAACTATTACATGCCAATACATTAAGGCATGAATTCAAAACATGGGAGAACCTAGCTTTGAGTCAAAGTCAAGAGAAGCAAATTATCACTGCACCACTACACATAAAACAATCATTTAGTGCTTTAAAAAAAATTTAAAAAACAAGACAGACTGATGTAACTAAGGTAGGATTGAAAATAAAGGCTTAGAAAAACAACTTTTAATTGAAATCAAGAATAAGTCAATACTCCCAATAAATTACACCCTGTCTTCTCTATCTACTGGAAAAGTCGATTTAAAAAATGACTTTATTCCCATCGGCACACAAACATATTTTTCTCCTTTTAGCATAAGTGATAATTTTATTATACACAAAAAAAGTAACATCAGGACTGATTTCATCTGGGTCACCCAGTAGGCCCCACCTTCTATGGGACCGCCAACATTAGGGCCCCATAAGCTTGCAAAGACTACGAGTGTACAAAGTACCAGGGAATCTAACTTAACTCTTTTCCTACCAGGCCAAAATCCACCACTGGCCCAGGGCTTTTCCCTGACCTATTTTTACGCCCCTACCCCACCAAAGGAAAATGTCAAAACATCCAACTAAACACGCTCAAACCATATCATACGGCCCATCAAACTGAAGGTTAAAAAATAATCTATCAGATGGTGATACAATATTGAAGATTTATTCCAATTATATTAGTTGGGGGTTTCCAAAAGTGATTATGCAATATCGAAGGTGCCATATGAAATCAACAATTTTCGAGCTTTGAAAGGTCATATCTAAAAAAGTACAACAACATCATCATTCAAACTTCCCAGGTCCGTTGACCCAAGTAATGCAAAGAAATGCTGAAAGTTATGCATGTGTACCTAATATAGAAGTGAAAATATGAGACATATTCTGAAGTCAGGAGAGCACTTTTCTTCTCCTTTTTACATTTTGAAGGGGACAAAAAAAGTGCTGAAATGACTGAAAATCGTCTGTCAGTGCTATATATTTAACAGGAAGTCTATTCTATTATTTTGAAAACTTGGATCGGCCGAGAGTTTCTTTACTGGGTTGGAATAGATAGCGAGCCACTCGAGCCGTATTTTGCGGCTCTCGGTCCAGCGAGGCCAGGTCCACGAGCCGCAAAATGCGGCTCGTGGTAGGGAAAGTGTTAACTGGAGCAGTTTTTCTATCCCCCCCCTCCTCACCTGCTGTGCTTGGACTCTGCTCTCCTCCACTGTAGGCAGCTCATCCAGGTAGAGCTGTAAACTGTCAAGCTTCTTCTTCATGTCCTGGTGGTTGCTGCGAGACTCGTCAAACTTGGCACGCCAAGCCTCAGCCTCACGGGTTTTGTCCTCCAACTGGAAAGTTCGGCGAAAAGTTGAATTTGCATTCAGATGAAACAAACACAATTTTTAGGGAGAGTAAAGGAGAACAGTTTTATCACATAAACAAATAAAAACAGAGGAGAAAGAAGAAACCAGAACAGTTAGCTGCAGAAGGAAGTAGAAACCAGAACTATAGGTACAAAACAAAAACCAACTTGTAGCTAGCCCCACAGACAAGTACTTCAAATATCAGACTTTTGCCATTACACTTCAGCTTATTGTCCTTCATGATAAGACAGTAAATTTATTCGCAGCTGCGGAGAAGCAAATTTTTTAATTTTTTTAAAAAATAGTAGAGGGTTTTACGGCGCTCGCAACTGCATAAGGTCATATGAGCGCTAAGGGAGAAGTCTTTACAGGGAATTAGACTTGGACTGCTCCCCTCTCTAGTTTCAACAGTACAAGGTTTGCTTCGACTATCAAGGCACCCCGGAAATAGCAGGTCACAAGAGAGTGACAAACATACAAAAGAAGTAGAGGAAATGACAATAGTAAGTAAGGATCAGGAAAGAAAAAGCAGCAGTTCCCTGTTGTAGATCAGGCACAGTTATGAGTGTGACATGAGTCAGCCCATTTACAATTCTATTATGCTTGAATGAGAAATGTCCCCCCTTTGGGAATGGCCTAAAGACACTATAGTCAGTGGCACTGCGACGGGGGGTGAAAATTATTTTCTACAAAACAAAAATGATAACTGGACAGACATCAAGCTCTGCAGTGTTTATCAGTTTTGCACATTCTGGAGAGAAAGACTCCTCTTTACACGAGGCATTGATTCAACGCTGGAGTGCTTCACATAACTGTTAAAGCAGAGAAGAAAAGAAATAACAGAAAGAAGGTGGAGATAAAACGACAGTAAATTGGTGACCATCTAACATCAGAAGCCCAACTGGCTATGACAAAAAATTCTAAACTTTTCAGAACCCATGGGAACGTGAGCAGGGACTCAAAATTTACAGATCATATGTGAGTCAGCGTGGTGAAATCAGGTGCTCGTCAATATAACGAAATCGGAGAAACAGCCATTTTTCGCCAGTTTGAAATTTTTTATCAAATTTTTATTTTTTCGACTTATCCTCTTGGATGAAAACACATCCATATAAAAACACATTCCCATGTGAATTTTACTGAAAACAATAATCTAAAGGCACAAAATGTGTCATTTTTCAGTTCTCAAAGATTCTTTAGCTATCAGAGTTACCAAACGTTGGCGGCCATTTTCTCGCTAACTTCAGCACTGAAAAACGGCGACCTCACCTCTTTCACTCGCAAATATCTTGAGTTCTATTCAATATAAATTGATACTTATTTCAATGGAAGCTAAGCAAGTAAATCAGCTTTCAGATAATACCAATAACTCCATATGCCAAAAAATTGATGAGCGCCTGATTCTACCGCGTCGTGACACATATTGTCTTAGGATTCTTGTATCAAGATTTTTTAAATATTAAGTGCCACCCCCATCAACAGAATGTTTATCGCACCGGAGCAAAATGTTCAGTCAATTATTCTACCATAAGTCCTTGAAACTTACTTGAGCACGCAGGTCTGAGGATCCTAGATCTTTGTTCCACAACACATCTTTCAGCTGTTGAACTTCGTGCTCCGCTGACCTGGAGAAGATAAATATAACACAACAATACATCAATATATGTCTTTGTTAGAGTAAAAATCTTTAGCTTCCTTAATTTAAAAAAACAATAAAAGTAGTAATAATAATAATACAAATGTATACAGCACCTTATCCCAAGAAAGTTTTAAGTGATGTACAATGCATAATCATCACTCAAATCAAAAATAATAATACAAATTTTTATAGCACCTAATCTCAAGAAAGTTTTAAGCCCTGGATAATGCAGAATCATCACTCAAATCAAGTAATGAATCAAAGGACAAGAACTGCATACTGTGAGAGACTTTGAATTTATAATATTCATCTCTTTTGAGGGAGAACTTCAAATATTTGGGGCACAGGAAGAAAAAGCTCTTCTTCAGACTTTACTATGGACACTCTCATGAGACACTCATCTGCAGGTCTTATATGTCTTCAAGGTACATATGAGCACACAAATGTCCAAATACATTGCAGCTACATCACACATACACATACTGGCTTCTGTGGTTTAAGTGTAATGCAGGCAAAACACTTGGTTTGGATTTCTAGTGGAGAAATTATTCTGTAAAATAACTGTCTTTCTGTTTGAATGTAGAATTCACACACACACACACACACACACACGTGCGCGCACGCACGCACACACACATTCATATAAAGTATGCCCTCACAGACACAGAGTTGAAAGTAGGTCAGCTCCTACATTAGGAAATATAGTGTCAACAGGGGCATCAAACATTTACAATCCAACGAAAGCACTAACCCGAGTTTGAGCTCCAAGTCATCAATTTCTGAGTTCTTCTTGGCTCGCTCCTCATTGAGCTGCTCCTTTAGGTTGGCATTTTTGTGCTGCATTTCCTAGAAACATAAAAGATTGTTATGTCGTTACCTATCCAGAAAAACACAAAAAATAAATTAAAATGTACACTAAGGTCAAAGTAAACGCCTCAGTCCTCTTTCTCCTTACATTATATTTCAGCCTTTATGAAATAACCATTAGCTGTTTTCTCACCTCCTTTATTTCAGCAGCAGTTTAAATTAACACTTTTATAATCAGTCGTTCGATTTCCCTCCAAAGTGTACCCCTTTCCACTCTGAATGTCCATTTCTCATTGGCCTTCATTACCATTGCCATCGGGAAAGGAACTGGGAGGAGGCCGGGGGTGTAGGGATGAGAGAAGCACACTGGTCTTAAATGAAACTCAAATCATAGTTCGATACCTCCCAAGTTTTGGGACTATTAGAAAAGAATGAACAAGTAGTAACACCCCTACTCATTCATGAAAAGCCCTACTTTAACTGTATAACCTTAAACTCTTTACAACTCTATGCTCCTTACAGCGTATCTCAGTTACAAATCTTGCCACACCTTTCCATTGCATACCTGCAATTTCTGCTTCACAACGTCAGCGTCATCTTCTTTTGAAATCAAAGACTGTCTCAGCTTGCTCTCTGACACCCGAAAATCTTCTTCCAGTTCCAGGATCCTATTCTTTAATCTGCGAAGTCAGACACAAAAGAAAAGTCATGGTTATGGAAAAACAAATGTTTAAGCTCTACTATCTCATATAATCCAAATTAAGTGGCATTCTCAATAGGTTAGGTATAAAAAGTTGCATCACCTCAAACGTTCAAATAAATCAGTGTTACTTCTTTTGACTTGAATTTCAAAAGAGACCAACTGTACCGGACAGGTTTCTTTTTTTCAATTTTGAAGATGACCTTATGATAAGGTACAACGCCTGCTTCATTTCTCAACCAAAATTCAACTTGAAGTGACATACTCCTCAGGGTATGACACAGGCCGTTACGTTGTTTTTCTATCATTTCTTATTTTTGTATTTCATTTTGTGTGTGTGTGTGTGTGTGTGTGTGTGTGTGTGTGTGTGTGTGTGTGTGTGCCCGCGTGCGTCCGTTTGTGTGCCTTTAAATATCTACACACACACATAAAGCAAAAGCAAGAACAAAAACCCTCCCGAACTCCTCAATGCAAAGCCCTAAGAGACCAGCTGACAACATACTTGTCGATGATCATGTTCTTCTCCCGAATAATGTTGTCCGCAGCTCGCCGCACGGGCTCCCAGCGCGCCGGTGGCTCCTCCTGTACCATCATCTTGCCGAAGCTGGTGTTGACGCTGTGCTGGTGGTGCGGCGGGGGGCCAGGGCTCTCATAGAGGGCCTGCATGGACGAGGGAATACAAAGTCACGTTAATATTTTGTGTGTATGTGTGTATGTGTGAGAGTGTGTTGTGTACACACATGAAAACAAATTGAAAAATTATCAAGGGGGTACAGAAAGGTATACACATATTAATATTTTGTCAAACCTGTTCAAAGTGACTATCCTTTGTTGAGGAGAAGCAGTCACTTTAGACAGGTAGTTGTCTTGGAGAGAGCCATAATGATATAGAAAAAACATCAGTAAGTGGGGGAAAAAGGTGTTTCATATACAGGTGATGATCTTAGGTAGTTGGCCGTCAGAGCAGGTTCCGCAGTATTTTGATGTGAGGATATGTGCGTATCTGTGTCAATATCGTGTATGATTTTGTGAATGTAAAATTGTGTGAACCGGTACATTGCGCACAAGTCGGATACACTTATTGAAAATACTACATTCATTAAGTCAACTGGAATGGCCCAGTTCTGCAGCCAAGCATGTCCCCGAAAAAAATGAAGAGAAAAAAAGTACTCATTTTTAAAAAAAGACGTGGAGCCTATCCTAGTTCCAATATATACATACACAAAGCCAAAAGCAAACAATGGACCAGTAAAAAAAGCATTTTGGAATTCAGGTTCCCTGTAAATGTCTTGAGAGCATTATCAAGTAAGTGGGACAGAGCCAAGTGATTTAATTCAGCAGTAGGACCTAAAATTTTAACGTTTAACTCGACAGTGGGAATGAAAGATTAAAAGTTGAACTCAACAGTGCAACTGAAGGAGGGACTGTTCAACTCCAAAAGTGGGACTGAAAGGATAAAAAATTTTACCCGAGAACGGGGAGTGAGGGGGTTTACATCTAAATCCAGCATGGGACTGAGTGACCATAGCATGGGATTGAAGGAGTAAACTTGAGGTGTGCTCACAAAATGAAATACTTCCCACAATCTACAAAAGAAGATCGGCAGCCCAAAAATCGACAAATTTGTCAATTTTCAATTGATGCCCTTTTCTTCAAATTAACATAAGGTTAGGTATGTCTTCATTCTTTCATATTTTATAAATTGTACAAACTCTTCCAATCAACAGGATACATCTAATTCCATAGGGCTAGAATCCGAGATATCACTCATTTTGTCAGAACAGCCCACAAATGTTCATCTTGGAAAACAAAAAAGGAATGTGTGAATGTGAAGTCGAAACTTAAATCTCTCTCTCCCTCCTCACCTGTGTCTCCAGATGCTGATGAAGCAGCTCCTCCTGATGCTGCTGCTGCCAATGCCTCAGATCCTCCTGTGGGTTCTTGCCCGCCAGGTGACCTCCCCCTATTTCCTTCCACTGCTCCGCCTTGGGAGACACGCCAGGTTGGCCCCCATGAGATGACTGGTAGCCCCCGCCAACACCACTACCCCCACCCCCGAGGCTCTTGGCAAAGTTCTGCCGGGGTGATCGTTCGCTGTGTCCATCGCCAACAAACCCACTATCCCCTCTGGTCGGAGCTGAGTAATCGTGGTTAACGTTTCTCTGACTCGCCGATTTAATTAGCCGACCCTCGGGGTATGAAGAGTACTCCGGGGAGTCTCGAAGTAAAAATCCCTCTGTGTAGCTCTTCCTGTTGGGAGACACGTTCCTGCGTATGACTCGCCTCTCGACACCATTGGTGTCCAGGTACTTGGAGACTGGCTGCGAGAATCCCTGAGGCAAGAAGGACGTGTCTTCCTTAATGGAGGACATGCTGTGGCTGGCCGCCAGCAGGCCATAGCGCGACGGGTTGTACGCTGGCTGAGGCTGAGCCTCCCATGACGCCTTGCTGGTCGCCAGGGAGGTGCTGCTGCCCTGCTTGCCAGGCCAAGCTCCGAGTGCGTAGTTGGCATAATGCTGCTGCGGCATGGAACGGCTCGTCGATGCAGAAGAACTGGGCGGCCGCACGACAGGGGAAGGCGTCAGAGTCTCTACATCTTCATTCCAGTCTGGAGAGATGAATAGAAACCAGAAAAAAATTGCTCAGCAATTCAAAAGGATTAGAGGGGAGGGGGAGGGGGGAATACAAGAAAAAATTACACAAGAGAAACACATAAAAGAAACATTAAACTTTGCTTATGTCTTACCTACACAACTATTACTAACTAACCCTAATTACCATTTAGAAAAAGAGCATGTTTTATTGATACGTTTATACCTGTAAAAAAGACCACCCAATCCACAGTCTCTTTCCCGTGCATTCTAGCCCTCCCCTTTCCCTTTTTCCATTCGCAATGCAAACTGCATGACCATCACAAAATAAGCATACTAAATTGAAGGTAAACGAACAATTTTCAAAAAATTTATCATAAATATGAAAAAAACAAAACAAAAAGGATAATTTATACCACCAACCATGTAACCAGCCATGTAACCC
The DNA here is from genome assembly GCF_000002075.1 of Aplysia californica. Classification (NCBI taxonomy): domain Eukaryota; kingdom Metazoa; phylum Mollusca; class Gastropoda; order Aplysiida; family Aplysiidae; genus Aplysia; species Aplysia californica. The sequence goes on from NW_004797678.1 coordinate 218,488, forward strand.
AACCTTTCACTACCGAACACAAAGAATCCACCTCATCCTCCACATCTCCAGAATTCAACTACAGCTTCCCACCACATGGTGCCTGCAGCACAATCACCCCGACGAGACAGTCAATAACACCCTTAGCCACATGCCGGCACTCAATCATATTACCAGTTACCTCCGAGATCAGACAACAAGAGTAAACTCTACTGAACAGCACAGCGCATACGTAAACATTTGCGCACACCACCTCATTGTCTTGGCAGTCCAAAATGCAGAAGGCTAAATCTATATATAGATTCAAGTCCGCAAACAACACCCAAGGTAGATAGCTTCTGCCTATCTGAAACAAATCTATCATTGAAAGTTTGTCCATTCAAAGAAACCCCAGACAAGTGATTCTAAGAAGGACTATGAAAATACTAGCAAAGAAAGTATATCAAATATAAAAAACAACATCCCCTTCGTTTAAAATTCCACTTCCTCACTGAATTAAAAAACAACCTGGAAAGAGATATAAAGGTACACTGGTTCCCCTCACCCTTCCCCTCAAGAGTCTAAATCAGCGAGAGCCACTCTATTACTGATAATCCCCACCACACAAAGGAGGAAGTGATCAGCCATTAACACAGTGGCTATACCACTCCCCATTCGCTTCACAGGGTCACAAAAGACACCTCATGACAAGCCTTTAATCCCTGGCCAGTCAAGACCACATTCTTGGCATAATCCCCAAGTGCATGCAGACCTTTCCGCTAGAGGAGCAGCGCACAAATATTTGATTACACCACCTCCGCTAGCCCAGCTCAAAGGTGGAATATTTTCTCAGATGACTACAGACCAAATCATGCATGACCGTGCCCACACAGAACATGTGCCAGCGGTAACAACAAAGCGCGCGGGGGGGGGGCCGCCTCACAAGTAGGTACAAGACTAGTAGAACATTAAGTAAGTCACACACTGATTTCTACACATTAAATGTTGCACACCCCTATCAACACAATGAAGACAATCTATAATGTGGGCTGCTTAGACCCTGCCAGTCAGGGCCAGACCAAGCTGAATGAGATGCTGGATCTCAGCAGACAGAAGGAAATTTTAATTAACTTCCAAAAACAACAGGAATGGTAGAAATGTCTTCCGTAGGAAACAAGGATGCGCCTAACAATAACGCCGCAAACACCAGTACACTGGCTTCTTGCCACACTTATGCTATACTATATTCCCATCCACCCAATGGAGTCCACTTCACACCAGTCTCAAGCCATCCATTAATCATTACTGTCTGTCAAGACTTCAAACTTCTCCAAATGAGTGCCAGCATTCTATTCTATATATAAGAATTATGACTAAATGTCATTCCACTGGCAACAAATTCATTAGAACAGGAACATATTTGTTTTGAGTACATCATCACATGTTCCAGCCATGTAACTACAAAATAAAAGTACAGAAGTTTCAGGGAATCAGATCTTTCAGGTTGCAGAATAGATGTTTACTGGTAATATAGAAGATCACTTTCAGTTTCAGGCAACTGTGCCAAAATGGGAATAGACACGTCTGGTTCTCTAATGATGATAGTAACTACTGCCCACATATGAAGCCGTAAGTCTTTAACATTCACCATCCACATGCCCACACATGGTAGAAAGTATGGAGACAACACAGTGTTCAAGAACAAACAATATTTTTTAAAATCTTAATTACGAACAGTTATAAAACAGCCTTAGCTTCAACAAATGTTTCCTCATCGTGAGAAGGAGAGAGGAGTTAAGATAAGACAAAATAAGATGTGAAAAGATAACGGATAAGATAAGATAGGGTCAACTTTGTTGATCCACTAGGAAACATCTTAAAAACTCAGCATTGACACGTTTTTCAAATACAACAAGGAACATCATGAAAAATTAAGCAACCACTTAGTCTGACACTGTGACTGTGGCACTGAGGGCAGCAAAATGCCTCAAAGGAATGTGATTCCAAACAGAAAAGTGGACATACTTCTAAAGGAAAATTACCTATAGTTTGTATTCAGATTTTTTAAAAATTCGACACATACTAAAGTAAAGCACATCAGCACAATAACCAGTATCTAATGTTGAGAAGGAGCAAGGCGCAAGGCAGACAGACAGAAAACAATAATAATACACTCTCTCAGAAGGAACCAAATGCAGTTTGAGTTAGAAAACACCTTGGGTTTCTGCACACACCACATTTGCACCAAGGTATAGGTAAACAATAGCCCCATTAATACAAATTGATATAAAAACAACAACAACAAAAAAAGAATCTACCTCCAGGAAACACTGTTTTTCATTAGTTCTCGGTGAAACAAATTTCACAGGCCATGCTTTGATGGCAAAACAGTGAGAATCTATAAAGCAATCCTTGCAGCTTCCTCAAACACATTTTCGTCCACAGCTAAGAAGAAACGTAGTTCCCGCTCACATAGGGGGACAGTAATTAATAACCTATATAGATTGAAGCACCAGACACTGCTTGTTTCTCCCCTCATTTAATAGCAAACAGCAAGAACAACTAGAGACCATCAACAGATGGAGTTGACAGAGACAAATGTAATGTTCCTTCCAGAATATAGTAGTAGCAATAACCCTAATTCGAAGTTGTATTGTAATGAATTGCCCCCCCCCCCCTTCTCCGTGATCCCATTACATCAGCCACAGGTGTGATCAACAATTTTTCACATCAGTCTTCTCCATGACTGTGTCATGTGTGGGCATGTGTATTCAGTTTACATTGAATAAAATATATGAGGTTTTCTGCTTGTTTTGCAGAAAGCTAGTTGGTTCAGTGTATATATATATAATATATATATATATATATATATATTATATATACAGCAGTCTCCGCCTAAGATCCCGGTGCTCGGGAGCAAGGAAATGCGGGATCTTAGGCGAACCGGGATCTTAACCGATGAACCCAGGGAAGAATCTATGGAGACCCATGTTAAGGCTCACAATCGGTAAAACGGTCTGCCTCCACCCTACAATGAACTGGCGTGACCCCTTGGTGGGTTTATGACGTATGGTGAGCAAACAGTGGTTAACCTTGATGATCTATCACAGTGCATAGTGGCATGAGGCGTGCCATTTTCACTTATTATCCTATCATGAGTCTCAAGATCTACGCTTATCCAGTTGCCCCTCCTCTTTACCTGTCAAAAATGTATAGCTTTCCATCTCTGACCGAGTTCCCCCCCCCCTCCAAACCGCCTTTGTCGTTACACACCATTACGTTGTGAACGTACCAATTAGAATTCAGTCTGTCTCGCAAATTCGGGAGTAGAGACAACTGCTGCAATGGTCAAGGAAGAGTTCACGGTTCGATGTGATCCCGCCTGGAGCGAACGTGAAGGCCCTACCTACCCAGCAAGTGATGTAAGTTTAGGGGGCGAGCTCAGGTGTGAGTGCGATATGTGAGGAAAACAAACGTGTCGGTCAGTTCACACCCCGGTGTGATCCCGTCTGGGGCAAACATTGTATCGCTTCATCGAGTTTTACAACATGTATGCGATCACATTCACGTTAGTGGCTGATCTTTGACGCGTCGGACAGTTTATTGATCTCAACTTTTCACTCTTGGTTGATCGGCTGTCCCGCCCGGGTTTTTGTTTAGCAAATTATGATCTGAAATGCGGGATCTTAGCCGAATGTAGACCATCAGAGCGGGATCTTAGGGGTGACTTTTGTATAGTAAAAATTCTGTTTTCCTAAAACAACGGGATCTTAAGCGAACCGGGATCTTAAGCGAACCGGGATCGTAAGCGGTGGGATCTTAGGCGGAGACTACTGTATAAAACACTCATGCCGGCCTTTGGAGAAAGCTGGCACCGGAAAATGGTTTTGGTGGGGGTTTTTTCATCAGTAAGAGTAGTCAAAATGAAAATATTTCTGAAACATCCCAAGTAAAAATTATACAAATGTTATAGGAGATTACAAGCTTTCAATCCTTTCAGAAAATAAAATTTTAACTGATGGATGACATATTTCCATTACATTTTCCAATCTTCCAAGTACTAAAAGTAATTTTACTGCCAACCACCAGTTCTCTAATATAAACAGTATGATGAAACTGTGGTGGCCAACGAAGAACCCACTGAACTGAAATGCTAAACATGAAATTGTCTAAGCACTCCCAATTCTATAACAATGCCTTGAATCAGAATGTTATATTATATATATTGCTCTCAAATCTCTTCATAAGGAGAAGAAAAAAAGATTTAAAAATGAATGTTTTACACTTAAGCTTTGGAAAAGAATGATACAAGACAACTGTTCTCGGTTAAATAAGCCCCACAACTTATTAAATCAGTTAGTAGTTTCTTTCTCAACGCCAATTCAATTCCTGAAGAGAGATTACACTCCCATGAAAAAGTACCTCACTGTATCTGAGGAATGACACACATCAGTTCAGCCAACTCAGTTCTGTTGCACCAAGGCTTCGTAAAGAACAGACCCAGACATTATATCACTACAGATCTGCAGGAGACAGTACAGCACTTTTTCCACCTCATTCTATTGACATCTTTCTACTGGGCCTAGCACTATGATAAAGGACAAGAGAAGAAGAAGATGATGACTGGAATACAAACCTGGATGATGTTCTCCAGCTGTACCAGGCCCTCCTGACACTTGACTGGTCTGTCTAATCTTCTGATAGTCAGGCACATTGGTTAATTCTCCCGTGTCATCCATCTCGACGGGGCTGCCCTGACTCACTCAGCAGTCTGGCGTCTGCATTAACAGAACAAATTTGCATCAGCAGATTAATATTACATTCATCAGACGTTGGTTAAGACCCTAACTCATGGTAGATGTTACTTCAATTCTACCTCTGATAGCTTCTACTAGAAAGAAAAATTGCAACAGGAGATTGCAAGCTATCAGACAAGATATCCAAAGCACACGCCACAGCTGATGCAGCACCTCTCAAGACGGAAATAAATTTATAATAACAATAACGTCCAGAAGTATGTGTACGCATGTGAAGTTCTAATTCAATCTGATGCATTAGTATGGCCTTTGGGTTTGTTTTTTTCTTTACTACTCAAGCTACTCAAACAGTGCCCGTTCTTTAAAAAAACAACTCATACTGCACATGCAAGATGCTAAATTTTACATATTATGTAAAAAAAAAAAGACAAAATGAATTCTGCAGCCAAAATAAACACAAAACCCTGCACTTCAAAAGTAAAGTAAAACAACTGATAGAAAACACACCCATTAGCTCAAGGGAAATTCATCTTGGTAAAATTTCACAATACTTTGTTAGATTGTCGTGCATGGCACTAACTATTCTTAAGACATTTCAGATTTTCCTTTGAGAAAATATTGTTTATAACTGGTCGCATTTAAGCACAAGGGGGCTATCCCGAAAAATGCTGTTTTGAGAAAATCGAAGGTAAAGTTTTTGCCCCTTGTTCAGTTTCTTTAAAAGACAAGGAGAATTTTTTCTATAACTAAACAAATATAAAAACAGAGGAAACCAAACTTCTCCTACAGGTAGGGAAACGCCCACTTTTGGTGTAGGTCAAGATTTGTGGAAACCCCCGAAATCTGGGTTAGCCTGCTTGTCCTTAAAAGCGACCAATTAGACTATGAAGTTTCCTATCCCTGAAACCACCCGAGTATTTGTTTTTTAGCAAAGTAGACAAACACATCCAGGTGACAGTACTACCCAAGTCACTCACAAAAACTGATGGAGAACCTAACATAGGTGTATTCCCTCTAAAACAAAAAAAAAAGACTCTTTTCCTGGTGAAAACCAACAACGCACAATGGCAATCCTCCACAGATGAACATTTTCAAAACAGAACTGTAAGATTCTAAAGCACAACGATAGCATAGAAACAATATTATTCTAGAACCTAAAGAGGACTGATTTAAATTAATACACAATCATATATTATACAAATACTACAGTTCTACTTTCCTTAATTCTTAATAGGTCAGAGGCCAACTAAATTCCAGATTTAGACTGGTTGACGCCAAAGGGAGAATAAAGTTCACTACTGACCTCTACAGTGTCAGGGACAGGAAAGATGTGTGAAAAAATGTTGCCACTAAAGAAATTAGGTTTAGACATGCATGGGGGGTTTTGTGATTTGTAAAAAAAAAAAAATTTTTTTTTGGGGGGGAGGCTCAACAAGTTGTAAAAAATAGATGGGAACTACTTGTGAAGCATGATCTGCCTTTTACTTGAAAGTAGGCCTGGCATAGAACTACAGTTGAATCCACTTAAACTAAACACAATTTATCTGAAAACTGAAAACAATGGAAACCAAAATCCTGGCAAAACCAAAGAAAATCTGGCGGCCCGGCAGATTTTGGTTAAAGCTGACTCCACAACAGTTGGTCAAAACCATTTAAAACTACAGTCAAACCTGTATACAACAGAATCACAAAGGATCCAGAAACAAATTATGTCTTAGACAGGGGAATCTAGGGGGACATGGACAGGGGTTTCAGGTCCAGCAGGTGGGACCATGGGTCCGGTTGGAAAACAGTGGTCAAAACTTCACACCTCATTGTGCTACTCTCCCTAATAGTGGCATGCATGCATCAGTCTTACTTATCCATTGCTACCAGTGCTTAGATCTCAGAGGACCACTGTTTGGTCTTTTAAAATCAGAAACGTTTAAACACCCCCTTTGCTTCCACATAAAGCCCCGCCCATTGGTGTAATAAGCACAGTCAACCAATGCTACCCTCCCATGCATGTGACAATGATTGGAGGAACTCTTACTCTTTTTTCAGCTGGCCTTACGATCAGGGCAGCATCACTGGTCAAACTAATTCACACCCTCATTCTGAAGCATCACTCAACACTTTCACGAGCACTGGTGAGATTTCATACTCACACCACCCAGACATCTGCGCTGCTACGGGTTCACATGGGTGGGGTAACATCTACTTGAAATTGAAGCTCTACCTACTCCCCTTCCTCTCCTGGTAGCATGGCATAAAGGCTAGAGCTGATGGAACCAAATTTGATGGTTTTCTTTAAAAATCAGGGCTGAGTGGGCAAAGCATTTTCCATCTTAGACAGGGGGTAAAACACAAAGGAAGGAATTTCTTATTTCCCTTTCCACATTAAACAGGTTTCTGTTTCATAGAGATAATTATAATATGGGAATTTATCAATGGGGGAACTGAGAGGATTCCGTTTTATGACAGGTTTTCGTCATGCTTTTGGTTAAGGTAGATTCGACTGTAATTAGTTTAATAAAATATTTTAATTTGACTGGTGCATTTCGTGCTTGTAAGTTTGAGCAAAGGCAACCACCTAGCAGACACTTGACAGGGAATAGTGAAACTCTATTTTACCATAGGATCATATGAAAACAACCACAAAACAGTGAAAACATAAAAAGACGGGAATCCAATGGACATTTATGGACACAGCTTTAAGAACTGGACTTTGCAGGTGATCCCACTTTACTACTTTCACACATGTCACCGACAGATCAAGGTGAAAATGAGAGATCTTGTAAATTATATTATCTCTAAAAAGGTGTTTTTGTTTTAGTAGAGGTTTTACGGCGTTCGCAACTGCATAAGGTCCTATGAGCGCCAAAGGGTGGATGTCAACAGAGAAATCCTTACAGGGAATCAGGCTGACTCTGCTCACTTCTCCAGCTTCAACAGCACAAAGTCTGTTTCAACTATCAAGGCACCCTGGAAATAGCAGGTCACAAGAGTGTGACAAACATACAAGAGAAGTAGAGGCAAAATGACGATAGTACGGATTAGGAAAGAAAAGCAGCAGTTTCCTTTTGCAGTTCAGGCACAGATATGAGAATGAACATCAAAGATGAATCAGCCCATTTACAAACAATTCTACTGTGCATAGGAACATGGTTAATTGTTCCCCCTTTGGGAATGGCCTAAAGACACTTCAGTCAGTAGCACCGCTCCGGGGGATTAAATAGGTGCGTAATCCAGACAAGAAAAGGTGTGTGCACATCCAGACAAAAATGATGTAAGTCTGTAATTTACATGGATCAAGACCACCATCAATGAATTACATAACAACAAGAGGAAGTTGATCCCTTCACTTACTTCTTGTAAGCATTAGACAAGGTAGGAGGAAAAGAGATCGAGATGTAAAGACAAGAAGGCAAGGCAAGAGTAGCTTTCACAAACTGGAAGTCATGAATTACGGAAAAAATGTACCAAGACATGAATTTTCAACACTAGGGTCAAAACTGTACTTTGAACAGAAAACAAGAAAACTTACAAAAAGAACCTCTACAGCTCCCCCAAGTCCCCTGTGTGATACTTTTTTTTTGTTGAATTTTCTGAATTATTTTGCTTTCACTCTATCTCATGCTCAGTCAGGTATTGTGTATTACAGCACTTTCCCTCTCTATATTTTCATCTAATTTTAAAACAATTTCATTGACTTTGTATCCATCGCAAAATTAAAATTGAAATTTTTCAAGGTTTTTATTCAATAATTGCACAAAGCCTAATGGCATTGTAATTTCCACGTTTTAAACCAAACTGAAGGGTTTCACGGGGGCAAAGAGTCAAATAAGGTTTTTAATTTTTTTGACAATATAATTGATTTCTTGCTACAGTTTTAAAGGACATTTTATATGAAAAATTGAGTGATCTGCAGCAAAAAATATGACCATTTCATTCCCTGGTAAATTTTTACTTTCACTCCCACACACAGATCATGCACTGTTTTGGGGGCCAAACTCAGAACATTTTTTGCTGCAGATCACAAGAAGAATAAAGTTGTCCCAAATCAATTATTTTCAAGAAAATGTCAAACTTAGTTGCAAAACATCAAATATATATATATATGATTTTTATATTATAATAATTAAAAATGTAGATTGTTGCGCATTCTGTAGGTCCGCAAAATGCGTTATTTAGTCATACGTGTATGGCATTAACTTCTGCTTAGAAGTACAATGTCAACAATATGGAGCGAATATGGAGGCTCAATTGGTGATCATTAACACCTTTTATTTCATAGCAGAAAAACGAAACACTCGACACTTGGGTAAGATCTAAGATCCATTGCGTTTTCTACGGATCCTCAAAAAGCGTTGCGCAATCCATCAATCTAATACAGAAAATATGCTACGCTCGATGGATTGTTGCGCATTCTATGGATCCACAAAATGCGTTGTGGGATCCACCGATCGCGCAAAACAACAGAACGCACCACAGACCTTCTATCTAAAACTTAAAACTGTCCAAAATTTTGTAAATTTCAACTTTCACTCCCGTGCTTGGCTTTGGTGGTCAGTATTGTTTTGCACTTTCATTATTCATACCGTCTCATGATCATGCACGTATTGTACACAGCGCTTTTCTGAAATAATTCTTGTTCATTTTATTTTTATCCCCTTTATTTTTACGTCATGAAATATATAGATCATATATATTATATAATATATTCTTGACAAAATATTCTTCGCAAATTAATAGTTTTTGAAATAGTTGATGGTCTTTATTCAAATTATATTATACTAAGCCTAACTCTATGTAGTATTTAGTTACTAATTTCTTCACTTTGGACCAATTCAGGGGGGGGGGGGGGTGGCATGCACTCCTGTAACCCCCAGATTTTTATTTCAGGTCAAGGATGCGTGTACCCCTGACTGGGACCCCTTCCCCCTCCATTTTTCACACATGAGCAATTGCCAAAACGTGAGACTCTCTTGAGACTCAGTGGTGCAAAAAAATTTTTGTTACCAATTTGACTCTCTTTTCTGTCAGTCACAATTTGACATTTAGTGCTCATATTCCTAGAGTATCAGAGCATGGAGATGTACGGTTTTGGAGATATGGGTCTATTGGTTTGGCAACTACTGTATTTCTTGTATGTAACAGTGATGACAAAAACAGATAAGCAGCAAAGCAAATTATGGACTTTAAATTCCATTTGTTTAGTAAACAAAGACTTTGTACACTATGAACTCCACTCATAATGGTAATATGAATGACAAGCTTTGTAACAATGACGCAGTGCACAGAACATGCCATCATTGTTATGTACAAGAAAGGATACACATTGGACATTATCGTTGACAACACATCACAATAGTGAAAGGCTGTACAAATAGTTATCAAAGCCTCAGTACCAGAAAAACACATGTGTAAAACAATTTTTAAACTAATATGAGGCAAAAGCACAAAATCAATTGAGCTGACCTGTACATAACAGTGATGACAAACATGACTTGTACATACAATGAAGACACAATGTACAGGAAAAGACAAAAGTCTTGCCTCCAGAGAGAAAAGCGCACTCTAAGAATAAAAAAAAAAACCAGGAGAGGTTTCTTTTGCTTTGAAACAGATATCAGGTCATATCAAAGACAGTGGATGATCACAATTATGTTGCTAATTATGACAAACAGTACTCGTACATGTATAACAGTGATGACAAACATACTGGGAAAAGGTAAAATCATGCCTAAAAAGAACAAATTTGCACTAAGAGATACACAGATCAATAAAGGCGTATTTTGCTTCTTTCTAAATGAATCTTGCATGTATGAAATATATGTTGAAAACTTATTGATATTAGCAATGATGACAAATATTACTTGTTACATATAACAATGATGACACAATGACACAATGTATTAGAAAAAGACCAGGTATATCATACCAACAAAGAACAAATGTGTATTTTTGAGTTAGACAGATAAACAAGGACATGTTTGTTTATTTGTTTGAGTAAAGAGAGCACACATTACTTAAAAAATGTTTGCTCTTAGGACAAGAATGTAATTTCTAGTACGTCCGTCAGTCTTGTACTGCTGCATGACGACACCCCAAACGTCATCACTGAGCACAAAAGCTAAATCTATAACCACAGAAATGATCCATCTCTCGAAGTTTGTTCACACATCACACTCTTGTTCCAGGAATCCAGTGTAAACACCGCAATTTCACTAAAATATTCAACAGAGTAGCCTAAAAACACACAAAACAGCCCAGTACGTCACATTCAACGCAAAATTCTTGTGCGTCACCGGACACTGAAGGCAATGACTACTTTCGTTTTTCTGTTTCCCCCGTTGCTTCCGTTGTTCTGGGGAAGCGGGTAAGGGGAAGTCACTCAAGAAAACAATTATATCCGGGCACTGTTGATGACCCGTTCAAAACAAAAGTGGGCGAAATTCGGACTTCCGGCACGTCGCAAGTTGACGACAATCACGCCGAATGTTAAACAGCCGACCCAAATCGTACATCTAGGAACCCGATGTTCCTTTCGCGCATCGCAGCTTTTGAAGTATTGAATAAACGACGATAGGCAAAAAGATTTAACCAGCTACGGTGGTTCTACTGAAAAATTTATATAATGGTGTTTTCTGAAACACCTAGTCCGTGACGACACGACAGACGCACAAGTAATCCGAATTGTTCGTCTATTTGCAAACAAATAAACCGATTTCTTGGGCAAGTTAACCTTTCTCAATGACAAATAGCATAGGATCAAAGCACACGTAAAAAAAACCCACCCAAAAATACTAAATTTTGGACATTCTTGGAAGTTTGCATTGGTGTGCTCAAAATTACACTCAAGGAATCACTAAAAAACGAACATTTTTGGCACAAAATTTACAAACTCAAGATTGTAAAGCTGACATGGGGTCTGAAACTGCTAATGCAGGTTCTACATCCTATATTTGACGTGTGTACAAGTTTTGGAGGAATAAATACTAATGCATCACATTTTATGCACACTAATGTGAGATGTGTGTGTTTTTCCCCACGTTTTGGCAATGGCTCAAATATGATCTTATTCTTGCTCACTTCACCCCTTACCCTTTTGAATTGCTTCTTTTTTTCACACCCTCCCAACCCTTCTTACACAGCTCTGTCCTTCTTCCATTCTCCCTTGTTTCTTTGAACGACTTTTATATTAAATTGTGAAGTGTAGCCTGGTCCGCACACGGGAAGAGAGGACTGAAGTGTCTGAAGTAGCATTCTGCGTGCTGAGCAAGCGAGGCCTTGTCGACAGCGGCAGTTTTGCTGTGCCTGCCTTCACCCTCTGTTGCATTTGGACCACTGTGCTGCATCTTTAGGCGTTTTTCAGATGAATATTCCTGTGCTGTTTCCTCATTCACTTTGAACTTTGAGCGACAGTTGTGTATTAGTTGTGCCTCTCTTTGTCAATGGTGGATGATTCAGGACGCCGTGAATATAGCCTGCAAACTACTTTCACGGCGGCATGACATGAATGTAGTCACTGCATTTTTCTATAGTAGAATTAGAAGTTGGTGACAAAAGTAAAGAAGGACAGATTTAAGTATGGAAGGACTTCTGTAACGAGCGACCACCCCAACAAACACAATTTATTAAGGAAGAGACCTCTGTCACCTAACCCGCCTAACCCATGCCATAGATCTAACCCAACCCCTAGCCCTCTATTCTATCTACTCTGTCTCACAGTGGTCACTCAGTCACTCGTTACGGAAGTCCTCCCTTTTAAGTTTGATAAGAAGTAGAAGTAGGGTAGGTTAGTACTAACTACACTACAGGTCTACAGCAGAGCCAGTCCTGTGTGTCAGAGTGAACTGACTGAGACTGAGATCAAAACTTACGTAGGGAAGTCTGACATTCTTGCTGATCGGATTCTTCAATCTTACCAATGATAGAATCAAAATATCTATCTAGATTTTTAGACTCTAGATCTAGATCTAGAATCTAAATCTAGAATCTAGATCTATATCTAGATATCTAGATCTAGATCTAGTCTAGATCTAGAAGATCTTGATCGAAGGTTAGCCTACTTTTGATTGTTTTGGTTGGAGTTCGTAGTCGCAGTTGGACTATACTATTCTTCTAGACTAGCAATCTACTCAACTTATACTTACACACAACTTCTGGAATAACAAGTCGAGAGATCTACTTACAGTTAAATATTACTGATCGCCTCCCGCGTCATCCCGAAAGAAAAGAAATTGCCATTACATCATAACAAGATATATTCTTTGTAAACAGTCCTTTGTACTTCTTGTACACTCGAAGACTTTCTCTGTCCGTTGTCTTTGATGCTGTTGGCATTGGCTTACACATGCCTGGCATCAAAGACATGCAGAAACGCAGATTAATGCCAGGGAATAGGTGAGCGAGAAGACTTGTCAGACATTGAGGAATGTCAAAGGATTTTGTACTTAAAAATCTTTAACCAGTTTTCATTCAAAAAGAAAAATGAGAAGAGCTGTTAACTAAATGTTTCATTCAGATCGTTGAAAAATGTACAAAATTCTTGAAAATACAGCTACACAATAATATCAGCACATTGCTTTATCAACTTATCAAGTGCTGAAATTCAAATTGGCAAACAGTAACATTTGCCAGGAGTTTCTACGGGGAAAGTTTCGAGACCAACTTTAGGACAACTTTTACAATGCCAAAAATGTATCGACTAAAAATCACAAGATACTGCGCAAAAAGTTAAATTACTGACGTTTAATAGATAAACATCAACAATTGCGAGAGATTGTTTTTGTCTACCAGTAAACATAGACCAGAAACTGTCCCTTTGCTCCAGAACAATGGCTCCCCAAATCCATGGCCCTTTTCCCCTCTTGGCCTTACTGAAACTCGGTCAGTTGGTCAATCTGTCTGTTCATCTGCTCCAAGGACCTTACCTCCGAGGTCTGGTCACTTCTCTCTCTCTCTCTCTCTCTCT
>NW_004797678.1:235912-248945 GCF_000002075.1 Aplysia californica
GACGCATTCTCTCCTGGTGATCTCCATGCTAGAGTCCGGGATACGGAGCGTTCGACGGTGAGCAGTGCATACGGCTGTTTAGACTACGTACATGTTTTAAAGTAAAATCATTTATGCAAGAAACTGTATCCAGAAGCTATGGGATCAGCTCTAGACGTCTTTCAATAAGTTTTCGTAAAATAAGAGCCAGAGAGAAACAGTAGATTAAAATATTATTCTTATCTTCAAGCAGAACAAATTTCACTGTATTAATTTAAAATTAAAATGAAAAAAAAAATGTAAACAAAAAGGAAGTGAGTATTCCCACCCGGGTTGGGAATAATTTTTTTGGTTATTCCCACCCGGGTCGGTTCACTTCTCATCTTTCCAAGAAGACTAAAAGTAATGCTCTGTGGGTGGCACCCAAAGACCGTAGAACTTTTACTCTCACTGGCGGCACCGCACGCCTGAAAGGAGCCCTCTTTCGCAGCGGAACTATGGTCTACCTGCGCTGCACGACTGCCCGACTCACGCGCTGAAATCTAAATAGGAAAGAAGGTTTTTTTCCGAGGTCCGTGTAGTCAGTTAGTAATGCCTTCTGTTATGATGTTATGTATTCTTAATAGTTGATCAAAGTCAGACGAGCACACGACGATAGTAAACATTCAGCCATATTGATTTCATAGGGAAGGGAAGTGTTTTTTCGTATCGAACAACTTCACTATATTCGAGTATAAGTTTCGAATATCATGACATCCCCTTTACTTTATAGAAAAATTCAAAATTGACATTTCCAATATCTTTTTTGAATCATTCCGTTTCTGAACTTAACAAAATAAGACGTTAACGAAAATGTCAGAAACTTGGTCCCAACTGAATACTCAACAAAAGAATATCTAGCAAGAATTTATGTTATTACCATTATTCGTAGACTATCTCGTCAATTATTATAATAATTTCAAATCTAGCAAACTGGATTATAGGCTCACAACACATGGACATAAGCTTGATGTGATTCGATGACATTTGAAATGATTAAGATCAATTAATAATTAAAATGATTATTTCCTCCGTGTATGCACTTCTAATGTTATATAGAGTAGCCTTATTTACCTATCATTATCATCATCAGCTTTACTATATCAATGATACTTAATTTCACAAGAGTTGGAATTGTTTTCAAGCTTGTTTTGGGTATTTCACTATAACTTAACCATAACAACAACATTGTTCATAATTTCTGTGCTTGGCAAATGTTCATCATGGGCACTGAGCTTGACTTGCAACAGTGATTTGAGTTAATAACCTGAAATAAGAAAAATGGCCATGCACTTCCTAGTGTGTCGTTTATTTGTGAAACCCCTTGTATTCCTTCCTTGATGATTGCATTGTGTAATATCACGTGTTGTGTGGGTGTTTGCAATCTACACTTCCTAACTATTGGTGTATGTACAACATTTCAATGACATTATAGGCTATTCCTTTTGTCACTCTTCCTCCTTTTGAGAAACAAAATTGTTACCGTATAAAGACGAGGAGGCCTTCGACGAAAAGAAGTTTTGAGGTTTCAGAGGTCGAGCCGCTTAGGGGCAGTGATTGTGCATTGACTTCGCCTGGTGGGGAGTGCAACAGGGCTTCTTGTTGTTTCTCTGGGTCTGTGTGGTGTTGATTGGCTTGTACGGGGATCATTTGTGGTTGGTACAGACAGCGTCTGCTCTTGATGTAGGTGTAGTGCTGTCTGGTGTGGTGATCTGCAGAATGGTGTTGCTGACTTGGAACTCGAACTGGGTCTCATATGGACTCTGTGGCGTCTGAGAATTTGTCCTTCTGCTGTCCGGATGATGTATGATCTGGGTGTTTCAGCACGGGGGGTACCGGTACCTTGAGGTTCTATTGTTGTTGGTTCCCATTTCTTATTGATAGGATTTCTTATGGTCACTGGCTGGTTGTTTGAAAGTGGGGGCAACAGTTTCGCACTCTTGTCATGATAGAGTTTTTGTGTTTCTTGTCTGTGTTGCAGATATGATTGTACCTCTTCTGCATTTTGTTGCCTCTGTATTTTCCTTGGTAACGAGTCTTCAATTTGTCTGCCAAAAAGAATGCGCGCCGGAGAGGGCAGCTTGTTGTCAATTGGTGTAGTTCTCAGAGCTAGTATAGCCTTGTATGGATCTTGGTTTGATTCTACAGCTTTCGCCAGAGTCCGTTTCACCAATTTCACCTGGCTTTCAATTTATCCATTACTTCTTGGATAGTGAGGTGAGCTTGTTTCATGTCTGAAGTTGTATTCTTCTGAGAACTTTCTGTATGGGGATCCACTGAAGTGGGGCCCATTGTCGGATCTAACCACTTTTGGTATTCCTTGTTCACTGAAAATTTGCTTGGTGAGGGTGACAATCTTGTGACTTAAAGCTTTGGTTCTTTGGGATTTTTCTCACAAATGGGAATTTTGAATAGTAGTCACTTATTAGGAGATACTCTTCTCATTTGAGATAGAAAAAGTCTGTTCCTATCATATGCCATGGTCTTGGCGGAATTTCTGTTTGTATTAGTGGTTCCTTTTGCTGTCCACTTTGGTGTTTCTGGCATGTTTCACACTTCCTGACAATGTCTTCAATGTCTTTCCAGAACATACTTTCTCTTGCTCTCAGTTTGGTTTTCTCTAACCCTAAGTGAGGTTCATGCAGTTTGTTCAGGACTTCGGATTTCATCTGCAGTGGTATGATGATTCTGTATCCCTTCATGAGCACTCCATCTTCAATTGAGATTTCATCTCTGTAGTTCCAATATGGACGACATAGTTGTGGAACATCTTTGATATTTCCTGGCCACCAATTGTAGATCGTCTCTTTCAAGGCACTGAGTTCTGTGTCTGTTTTTGTGTTCTCTGTGATTCGCTGGATGTAGTTATCACTAAACTGGGGCAGGATTTCATGGATTTTGATGCGTTGTGTTTCCAAGGGTTTTGTTTCTTCATCTGACACAGACAGTCTTGACAGTGCATCTGCAATACACATATCTTTCCCTGGAATGTACTTGATGGTGAAAGTGTAAGGCTGTAATCTCAACAGCATCCTCTGCAATCTTGGCGGTGCTGCCTTTAAGTGCTTGTGATGAATGGATTGTAGAGGTTTGTGGTCGGATACAACAGTGAATTCTTGTCCATATAGGTATGTGTGGAATCTTTCACATCCATAGACTACGGCCAACAACTCTCGTTCTATGTTTGCGTAGTGTGTTTCTTGATCAGTGAGGGTTTTACTTGCAAAAACCACTGGTTTTCCTTCCTGCATTAGGGTTGCTCCTAAAGCTTTCATAGATGCATCCACCTGGACAGTGATTTCCTTCTTTGCGTCAAAGTATGCAAGCGTGACTTCTTCTGTGATTGCATTTTTTATTCTCTGAAATGCTTCTTCATGGCTTGGAGACCATTCAAACTTGCTTGACTTTGTGAGCAGTTCTCTCAGGGGTGCGGTCAATGTGCTTAGATTCCGAATGAAATGTCCCATGTATGTTGCCAAACCTAAGAAAGATTGTAGCTCTTTTTCATTCTCTGGAGCCTTCATGTTTCTTATGGCTGCTACTTTTGAGGGGTCGGGTTTGACTCCATCTTGAGTGACTATTACACCGTAGAACTTGATTTGATTTTGCTTTATGCGGCATTTCTCTGGATTTAGTTTCAGTCCGGTTTCGACACATCTTCTGATCATCTTGTGTAGGTTTTGATCATGTTCTTGTTTTGTTTTTCCTAAAACAACAATGTCATCTGCAATGCCTATGATACCTTGGCATCCTTCAAAAGTTTGGTCAATCTTCTTCTGAAAAATATCTTGACTCATTCTTAATCCAAATGGCATTCTCAGAAATCGAAATCTTCCTTCTGGCGAGTTGAATGTTGTGAGGTAACTTGACTCTTCGTCCAACTCCACATTCCAATAACCACATTTGGCATCCAGGATGGAAAAATACTGTGCACCTGATAGGCTTGATAGAATTTCCTCTAGCGTAGGTGTGGTGTAATGTTCTCTGAGAATCGCCTTGTTCAAGTCTTTAGGGTCTAAACAAAGACGTTGACTTTCATTCGGTTTTGTTCTGTAAATCAGACTGTTGACCCATTGAGTAGGTTGACCTTCTTGAATTTTTTCTATGATTCTATTTTCTCTCATTTCTTTGAGCTCTTCCTTTATTTTGGCTTTGATCTGGATTGGCACTTTCCTTTGAGGGTGGGTCACTGATGGGACATCTTTGCTTGTGTGTATGAGGTATCGGCCTTCAAACTTTCCTATGCCTTTGAAGGTCCCAGGGTACTTGCTGATCAGGTCTTTTTTGTTCCTGATATGTTCTGTCCTTTACTTGCATTTCTTTTCAATGCGGTAGTTTAGACTGATCATGCCTAGAGCTTGCAGTGTCGGTAGTCCAAGAATTGCCGATCCCTTGTCTTCCGTGACGTAGAAGATTGCACATTCTGTGTTGTCTTTGTAACTGCATTCAATGCTGCAAGTTCCGAATTGTGTTATTTGGTGTCCACCGTATCCAGTCAGGGCATTGAAGAAAAGGGTGTGGGGAACCTCCAAAATTGGCGAAAAGTTTCTTTGGCTGAATCTTTGAACTGGACCCGTACTTGGGTTTGTGTTTAGATGATGGGTTGTAGACTTTTGGTGACGGACTGGACTTTTTCCTCTGCAAAGTCTGGACTGACATTCTATGTTGGCTAGTAGTCCCATTCCTGATTTGGAAATTTCTTCAATCTTGCACATTTGCAATGCTGTATCCAGTGTAAGTGTACTCTCTCTGAGTAACCGTTCTTTCAAGGAGTTGTCTCTCAGTCCCACAATAAGTCTGTCTCTTAAAATTACTAGCTCGTCTTCTAGCTTCCCATAATGGCAGTTTTTACTTAACTTCCTGAGTTTTGTGGCATATTCTTCCGCACTTCCCCCCTCAGCTTGGCTTGCTGTATCAAACTTGTACCTTTCTAAGGTGATGTTTGCTTTGGGAATGCAGTAGTTATTAAATCTTTCCATTAATGGGGCCATTTTGTCTCTTTCCTCTTCTGGGATTTGCCGTGTGTGGTAAATCTTCCTTCCTTCCTCTCCTATGAGGTAGAGGATAGTTTGACAATTCTCTTTCTCAGGCTTGTCTTGCATTGTTAGATCTATGTTTAAAGTTATTGTCTCCCTCCATGATTTCCATTTGTCAACTAACTGGCCTGTTTCATTCCTGAAATTCATAGGCTGTGGTGGTGGCAGTTTTGGTGCCATTTTAAAGGGAGGTAAAATTTGTTGGCTTTAGAGGTAGGAAACTTTGATTTGGTAGCGTCCCTTGGTTCATTCACGGAGCTTGCGTGACTTAGAATCTAGATCTAGGTAGGGCGCGACGTCTGCTAGATTGCCTGAGCGCGCGTATGATTGTAGGCCTAAGCTAAGAAACTTTCTAGATATCTAGATCTAGATAAAGAATCACATAGGCTAACAAAGTCTAAATCGAACATCTTCACTATATTCGAGTATAAGTTTCGAATATCATGACACCTTCCACCCGTGTTGTGTGTAAGTGTAAGAACCGATGATGCTGCAGTGGACAGAAGTATTCACAGGTGTTGTTTTCCTTTTAAAAAAAATCTGAATGAAAGTGTTTTTATGCCCCCAGCGACATAATTTAGATTAATAACATTTATAAGAGGCTGGCTCCGGCGCTACCTGCAAAGGCCAACCCGGGCTGAAAGGGATACACTGTAACAACACCCCAGAAGAAAGACCGAGATACTTGATTTTTAAAAAATATTCTTATTCTTACGTGTGTGTGTGTGTGTGTGTGTGTGTGTGTGTGTGTGTGAGTGTATGTGTGTGTGTATGTATATATATTATATATACATGTTATACATTTTAATTAAAGTATAGATCTAGATCTATATTGCTTTCCAGTGTGCGCACAAATTAGATGCTATGCGCAGCAGACCTTTATTTTGACGGGACAAAATCTAGAGTCTAGGTTTCTACATGTGTCTTGTTTTAATATATTATTATTTACTAATCATATAACACACCTTAGCGTATTGAGTTCAATCAGTCAGTCAGACTTGTTTTAATGTTTTTAAGCCCATTCTTCCTAATTACTACAAGACTACTGTTGTCTAAATGTAGATATTGAGAGGCTCCATTAGAGTACGAAATTAATACCCAACAACAATAATGATGCATATCTTCTATGTTAAAGAAACACCAAACCATATCAGATGAGGGGAGGGGGTAGGGTGGGTGGATACGAGTTTGAATCTTGTTTGATAGAACTATACTCGGTTTAGATCTAAATCTAGATTCTATTGTTGTAGTCTTCACCTATAATCCCACAATTTATAATTCCGGTTCACTTTAGATTCTGCTGTTAAAAAATAAACCAAACAAAGCAACAACAAATTTTACTAGTCATCCCTAGATAAATTATCCCCCTCTGAAGTGTGAAGGGACTAAAAACGTTGCTTTCCCTATCGTACTTTGCTGAACAAAAAAAAAAAAAATATATTAAAAAAAACTTCAAAGGTCATCCATGCTCATGCAAGGGATCACATCTCCACTCTAAATCTCGATGCGAGGTACAAGTTTGCTCCAGACGCAAGGATTTTACGACAAAGGAATCACGCCCAGGTGTGAACTTCTCATCGACGCCATTGATTTCGCCGAACATCGAACTCGCAATATGAACTTACCGCCTGAGCTTACAGCCAAGGCATGATTCTTCAGGTAGAGCCAACAAGGCCGCCTCATACCCATGTCCATGTTTTTTTTTTCACATTTAAAAGCGGCTTATGATTTTCAGACCCTTCAGAAAAGTTAAGTACAAAATTCCGGTAAGCGGTTTCGTTATGGTCAGCCTGAATTAGCCCAATTATGGTTGAATCATCTGCAAATTTTATCAACTTGATGTTACTGTTGTTTAATTTGGCAATCGTTCGTGTATAGTGTGAATAAAACTGGTGACAAACACATCCTTGAGGGGCCCCTTTATTTGTTGTGATGTATGTCGATGAAGAATGTTTTAATTTTACATACTGGGTTCGGTTGGTAAGAAAACTGCCAATCTATCCATTATATTAAATTGACGTTAACACCTATGTTTTCTGATTCCTTAAAAAAATATAGCTTGCTGGATAGTATTAAAGGCTGACGAAAAATCAACAAACAGGATCCTACAGTATGTTTTTGGTTTGTCGAAGTGTCTATATAATTATGTTGTCAAGAAATAGTAGAATGACGTCTTCCACACTTCTCCCGTGACGATATGCGAATTGTAGAGGGTACTGGATGGGTTTTATGTACGCTCGTAGTCTTTTTAGCACAATTATTTTCTAGACATTAATTTATAACTACGAATGTTAAGGCTATTGGCCGTAGGTCATTCATTTCAACAATTTTATTCTGTCTTTGGAAGGGGGACGATTTCAGAACATTTCCAAATAGTGGGAATAACATGTGTCAACAACGACTGGTTGATAATAATAATAATATAGGTGTAAATAAAACTAAGTTGTGCTGAACACATTTTCCGAATTTTGGGTTGCACACCGTCTGGACCACATGCCTTTCTCACATTCCTAAGTACAAACACACAACTGACCTCACGTTCTTCAACAACAACAGCATTATTTTCTTTTGTGTTGGTGTTCACACAGGGCAAGTCACACGGACTGCCTTTGTCAAAACGGGAGAAAAAGGCATTAAGACATTAATAAGGACAGAGGAACGCAACAACACAAGCTAACAAAGACTGTACTATTCCTGCCTCAATAATAGTAAGTTTTGATATCATTCGAAAAGTCCAAAGGTGCTGTTGTCTCTCTTTTTTTTAATATTTGAAATTATTGCGCGCTCCACTTTGTGAAAAAAACAGGAAACAAAATTATTGTAATCAATAATAGGCCTATTATTATTTATAGACCAAGGCAATACTGTTAGCAATCAGATAAAGCTTGCATCGACCCTCTTTTGTGTTCGCTGTTCTTTACACATAAAGCTAGTTGGCACACGCTTAGAATCATGCAGTCATATCTTAATTAAATTCAGTTTTAAAAAATACATTTTTCACCATTTCTTATTATAATAAGATATTTTAGCGTCTTGAAAGATTATCTTTATAATTTGGTATGTTTGATAATTTTATGAAATCTTCATAAGTTTTCTTCTTATTTTGCCGGTCTTCTTAATCTTTAAACTAGCTGTATAGGCCTAACATAAAACTCTTAAATAATTGAACAGTCCTTAGGCTTTCTCAGTAGCCTAGAAGAGTGCGTATCACACACAGAATTTATTTTTTTCTCCCTGTTATTCTATCCGTCCTCCCGTCAGTTGATCGCAATCTCTCTCTCTCTCTGTCTGTCTTCCCCCCCCCCCCCCTCTCTCTCTCTCTCTCTCTCTCTCTCTCTTTCATTTAATTTTTCCCATTCTCCTTCGTCCCTTTCCGTGGCCCGTCCCTCCTCTTTCATCCCATCCCCATCCCCTCTTCCTTGCGTGCATTCCCCCACCCTGCCCATAACGAGGCCCAGCCTATACGTTCTTAACTCTTACCGTCTAGGGCCCAGCCCAATAAAATTCTATAAAAAGAAACACCGCAGTTCGTGATTTAGACCATAGTCGGCGGCCATATTTGCTCCCCACCTCGGCGTGCTTGCTCTTGGCGCCGCGAAGAGAGAGACGAGGCTCCATTAGTTCTAAGATCCTTGCATCTTTCCTATCTATCTAGAATCTAGATCTAGATCTAGGGCCTAGATTCTTGATGTTTTGTTTTTTAAATAGATGTTATACAGGCTGAAGGCTGACCTCTAAACCTGGGGTGAGAATTAGACACATACACTGGCAGATCTAGCCTAACTAGACCTAGATCTAGTACGCCTCTACAATTTCGTGCTACTTACGCCTTGAACTATTGAGCACATTCAAACGAAAGTGCTAATATGCAAAAGGGAAAAAATGACATCACTTTTAGCTTTTGAATGCTTTCTGTCATATCAAATCAATATTACTGAAAAAAAGGCTAAAAATATAAATGAAATTTAAATCATTCATACAAGAACACACACACACACCTTAGTAAAACATTGATAGTAAAATATTTTTAAATCCTCTCGGGAGGGTGGGAATAAGAGAAAATCTTTGGTGGTAATAATCGCAGCCAAACAAAAAAGTATGATTTTTTAATCATCAATGTTCTATCTCTGTGTGGGTGAAAGCTCCGAAAATCACAACTAGTCTAGATCTGTAAGCGAATCGAATATGATCGACAAAAGCAAAGTCTTCGCGACAATGTAAACCAATGGTGTTTTCCCATTTAGATCTAGATCTAGTACGTCTATGTGTTTTTTCCCTCTTGTAGTAGATCTAGTCTAATTTCTGCCTACCACCAAGCCAGTATGTGTTGACGTCAGCAATCTCTCAATTTCTGCCATCCATCTCTGATTCTGATGTAGACTCTGATTCTGATGAATCTCCTCCGAGTACGAGGGGGTTTACCAATGATCATACACATAGGGTCTTTGGGTTTATCCCGCAAGGGAAATTACTCTGGTCATAGGTGACCTGATGCCTGATGCCAAATGCCGAGTCGCACTGAGGAGTGACGGTGTGGGTGTGTGTGTTCAAAGTTACAATTTACATATATAAATAACAGCGTAAGTGCTTTGAGTATTGAGTGAACCAGTGGGAATGTGTATTAATATTTAGCATGTGACTATTCTCTGGCGTCGCGCCGGTCAATATAGATCGGAAGCTATTCTCCGGCGCCGCGCCGCTGGCCGCTGGTCTTGACTCTAGACTACTGTGTAGGCCTTCTGTAGGCCTAGATCTAGATCTCAAGATTAGATTCTGAATTAGAGATTTCTAGATCTGTGTGTCGGCACAGATTTTAATTTTGAGATACAATGGCAAAGCCTATGAAGTTAACCGTTCTTTATATTTTATTTATGATAATTGTCTATTGTAACTTGCCACTCGGGAAAATTAAAAATCTCAGATCTACCAACTGATGAATGAAAATATGTTTTGTGTGTCACCCGCGCTCTAGATCTAGATCTAGATTTCTAGAACTAGATTATCTAGATCTAGATCTAGATCTAGATTCTAGATTTAGATTTAGATGTAGATCTAGATATAGATATAGATTCTAGAATCTAGTCATAGATCTAGAATAGAAATGACCTTTCAAATGAAAGTGGCTATTCTCACCCGCCCGGAAGTTCTCGCAAGATCTACTCCTCCCCTCTTCTCTCTCTCTCTGTCTCTTTCTGAATACTGTCTATCGGTGTGGACGATCAAATTGACCAAAACAAAGTTAAAAAATGATGTTAAAACACAAAAGTAAATTAATTTGGTTGTCTACAAAGATGCTACGGATCTACGGCTATTTAACTTTTCGAATCGAGCCGAACTACGCGGGTCGCCATTTTGTTTTTTGTTCTCTCTCTTTCTCTCTCTCACTCTCTCTCTCCACTGCCCACAGACAAAATTGTTCGCTTTTAGTAGGCTACAAGTACAGTTGTAATGGAACGTTTGTTTATAGCACAGAATTCTACAATTTTTCTGTATCACAGTGTAAAATTCTGTGGTTTAGGGTGAATGCAAAATTTGTTGGCCTAGATCTAGGCTATAACGGTGAACGCGCACCGGGTGAGAATAGCCAAAAGACTCGCCTGCACTATTCTCATCCCGGGTGAGAATAGAGGTGGCCCTTTCAAATACGGGGTGCCCACTATGGCTGGATCGGGTCGATCGCCCAACTTGATCGCCTGAAACTGAGAACAAACACATTTGTTTTTGAGGCGATCGAGTTGGGCGATTGGCCCGATCAGCCATAGATCTAGTGCCATAGTGGGCACCCCGTATTTTTTAATATAAAAAGGCTCTGGCCACACAGCAAGCAGAGCGGGGACAGTTGAATAGCAGAGCAGAGCTGTTTGAGGCGTTAACATTGGGTGGCCACACTGCAAGCGGAGCGGGCTGTGCAATGCAACGTTGTTTGGCATTATATTTTCCTATCAGTTTCAGTTGCCCATGGATAGGAAATATGATCAAATTGGCGTTATTTGTCCTGGTCGATGAAACGAGGAGACTCAACAGAGAGGTGCTTTTTCGGTAGTTCCCACCCCCTTTATTTGAGCCGTATCTACATCTAGATCTATACGTTTGTTGTGTGGCGAGCTAAGATATACTGACAACTGCAAAACATTAAATTGTGGAACCCCCCCACCATATTTCTATTAGGTCAGGGGGGCCCCCCTGAAACCCCCCTCTTGGGGCCAAAACCAGCGAATACTAATTGCGGGGTGGGAACTACCGAAAAAGCGCCCTCAACAGAAAAAAGCCGACTCCAGCGAACGAAATAACCAGACAAGTTACAATGTCCGTTCTTTTTTTAGTCTCAAGAGCAGAAATGCGTGCTTTGGGTGCACTAAATGAGAATTATCATAAATACAAAGATGCACCTAAAATTGTACGTTGAAAAGTACCAAAAATTAAGTCGGCCCAGACAGAGCGGCGACAGGGAGCTGACCCTCGTGACCGCGACATGATTTAAGGCGCCCGGTGGGGAACCTCCTGCGGCAACTAAAATTCCATTGCCGGTGCGCCGTGTACGTGATTCTTAAGATACGCTGCACGTTTTAACGATCGTATAATTGCGCAGAATTCTGAAGACTGCGTTGATAATTTTAATATTTTATATTTTTGAAATAATACAAAAAATTATAAAATTCACACCATCTTTATTTTTTTACTCACTTCAAGGAACATTCATATATTTTCAAAAGTGTAAAAATTGAAATTTTAAATTAAAATTAGAATTATGAAACTGAAGAGCTCACAAACAATGAAGGCTACAACAAGAATGATACAATGCCAGGTATCAAACTCAAAGTTTACTAAGTAACATTTAATTTATTTTATATATTTTTGAAATAATAAAAAAATTCACTTCCATCTTTTTTCTTTTACTCACATCAAGGAACATTCGCATATATTTTCAAAAGTGTAAAAATGTGAAAATTTAAATTAAATTAAGATTAAATAAGATGTGAAACTGATGAGCTCACAAAAATGATACAATTAAAATGTATAACGATCGTTAAAACGCGAAGCGCTATCTTAAGATTGCCGCGCAATTATACGATAGTTAAGTTCGTGCAGCGCTATCTTAAGATTGCTCTGATTGGTAAATTGCCTGGATCAATTGCACAGTAAATCATCTCAATCAGAAGCATTTTGTGTCCTACTACACTACACCACCAGTCACTGCTACCAAACTGAAGTCAAAGTTCAAGTGTTCTAAGGCCTGGGCTTTAATATGTGGCTATAATTTAGCTCTCCCATCTTCTCTGAGATGAAGGTGTCCCAACCCTCTGAGTCAATGCTGCAAGAGCAGAAATAATAGAAAAATGACAGTCTAATTCCTGGTCTTTTCACTGCAAAGTTAAAGTTTTTCTAAATTAAAAAATGTTGCGCCAAGTCTAAGTCTCTTAAAATAATTAATACTAGATCGTGATAGAAAAATATTAAAAATAACAACTTTTATTCTTTATTCTAATGCCTTTAAGTTCTATTTATTTTTCAGTCAGTGTGAAAACTGCATTGATATTCTCTTTTTTTTTGCCTCAAAGAAAAATATGGCGTCACTCTGTGTGCGACACCTGCCCAGCGTATCACGCATGCTGAGGAAATGTGTCAAGCATGTGGTGTTTGGGCAACGCAGGACCATGTTAACAGGGAGCTGTATTGATAGTGAGTTGACCTTTGTTGATTTGTGATCTTGTATGTTCTCGTATTATTAATATGTAATATAAAACCATTTATGAGTTTCAGTGGGCACAAAACTACATTGAGCACAGATAACCAGGACATGATGCAAACCTGGAATTCTCAGAGCTTAACAAATATATGCCATTCTGAGGTCTGTCTATCAGTGTCTCTTGTAGGCTGCTTAAGTGGTATCTCCAGGTACCTTTAATTTGTAAATGGTTAATCATCATACTTATTTGTCTACTTATACTGTATTATTATTATTATTTTTTATTTTATTT
>NW_004797678.1:251229-255647 GCF_000002075.1 Aplysia californica
ACCATAGATATGGGGTACATAGAAACGGAACCAATAAATTTGCAAAAAGATATTATTAATCCGCATACAGGAAAAAGAGGCTAAAACAACATCTGGACATGGATGGCTGGTGCCTCTATAAATAAATCATTGATGGTCAGGTCAGGTTAATCATCAATGTTGTTATGTTTCCTTTTCTGCACTGAATGGATGTGCTGCTGAAAAAGAACAATGGGATTTCCTAGGCTTTGTTCTTGTCCCCTTACCTTGATAGTTCACTGTAGAAACTTGACAAGATGTCAGTTTGTTAACTAATGCAAGACTGTTTTTAATTTGTTCTCACACACACCTTTATATACGCAAGACTCATGGGCTTAAGGTAGTCCTGTTAGTTATTGCTGTTATACTATTAGTGAGCACAGGTGTACTGTGTCATGCCACTAAGTCATTACATTCCTTCCTTCCCAGTGTAGTACTATGATGTTCTGTACTAAGTAGAAAGTTAGAAATTGAATTAAAATGACAGAGTTGGGAAATCTTGCTGGTAACTGAATGTGACCAGAGTGGGCCAAAGTGTTCAAATTTTTCACAGGTAGAGATAATAATAGTAGGGCCTACTGTCTTTGATTTTGCGAAGGTTTATGGTGACACTTTAACAAGGGAATCCAGCCTCTTGTTAACTGATGATGTGAGCAGTGTCATGAAAGCAGCTTTGGGTGGAATGATTGAGACTTTCTTTGAGCACCCCTTGATGTCTAGTGTGAGGAACTTATCACTGGTATCAATGATAATATAGTCACCTAAGTTATGGACCTGAGACATAACCTGCATAAGACAAGTTTGTGGATATATGTAGGCAGATTGTTGTCATTGGAACTTACTGGAGGATGCACCCACTGAGCACATTGTGCATTGGAGATGTTTAAGAAATGTAGAGTCTGGTTCAGTGGTCTGTGTGTCAAGCAGCTAAAGACATTCCTATGGAAGGCTGAGTGTTGAGTGATAAACAAGCTCAACTGCAGATCAGTGCTGCTGACTGAAGTTGTCTTTAGGCCGCCATTCCCAAAAAGGGGATATTAACATGTTCTCATGCACAGTAGGATTGCATATGGGCTGATTTATCAATGTCATGCTCATCATACTTTGCTGAAACAGCATAGGGGAAACTGCTGCTTTTTCTTTCCTCACCCTTGCTATTGTCATTTTCTTCCACTTCTTTTGTATGTTTGTCACTCTCTTGTGAACTGCTATTTCCAGGGTGCCTTGATAATCGAAGCAGACTTTGTGCTGTTGAGGCTAGAGAGGTGAGCAGAGTACGCCTGATTCCCCCTTTGGACTTCTCTGTTGACATCCACCCCTTGGCGCTCATATGACCTTATGCAGTTGCGAGCGCAGTAAAATTTTACTAAATTAAAACTAAAACAATCCCAGAGGAGAAAGTCTATTTGATCCAATATCTCTGTACTGACGTCTGTGGTGTAGTGGTTAGCCCCTATGCTGTTGCATGCACAAGACTTCAGTACAGTTACCAAGCTGGGAGAAAATTTTTATGGAGTCTCTGGGTCTTTCCAATGTGATGTTGTTTCCCTCTCAGCCCGGGTTGGTCCTGACAGGCAGGGTCAGAGCCCACCCCCCAAATGATCTAAACTGTATCAGTAAAAACACACATAAAAAAAAATAAATCAGTCTTCGTACTTCCGACTCGCTCAAAGTTGGCCTTTTTAGATAGGGTCGAAGCAATTCGCCTCCTAAATTGTGTCTACTGGGGTGTAAGACCGTGCAATTATTATTAATGAATCAGGAAAAGCAGCAAGAGTTTTTCTGAGAGGTCAATGGTTATTTTCTGATTTCAGTGTCCCATGGTTTGAACGAAGAACAAGTGCAGATTCAGCAAATGGCACTGGATTTTGCTAAAAATGAAATGGCACCAAACATGCAGAAGTGGGATGAAGAGGTAAATGTTGATTAAACTTACGAACCGTTGAAATTGTCTTAGACGGCCGCCCATTATAGAGGAGAAAAGTGATCATCTTAGGTGGCCATCTTACACAGTGTCATTACAGTATAAAAAATATGCAAGGGAGGAAATGGGAAGTGGCGGTGCGTACGGGTGATTGTGTAATACAGGTGGCCGTTGGAGCAGGTTCAACTGTATTTGTCGCCCTGTGTTGTGAGCTATTACCATTTGAACAGATCTCTTTTGACACTAATAAAACAACAATGTGGCAATTTTCATATTAACAGAATTATGGTATTTTAATGTTTACTTGGCAGTAACATACTGATTGGGGGGTTGGTGGGTGGGTGGGGGTGGGGGGAGGTTAAAATAAGCAACAAAGTTTTACTTACTGCTGGAAATCGCCAAATAATCCTTTTTAAGCACTAACAACATAACATAAACAAACCCACTAATATACCAGAGATATAGTTATGGCAGTCTCTTATTGTCTATAGGAAGAAATCCCTCAACATACCAACATTGCGTCAATGCAATGGCAGTGTAATAACAATGTAACAGGGACATACCAACAACATAATAATGGTAGTTTGTGATCGTCTATAGGAAATCTTCCCCGTTGAGACCATGCGGAAGGCAGCTTCTCTGGGGTTTGGGGCGGTGTACTGTGATGAGGCATTTGGTGGTACGGGACTCAGTCGCCTGGATGCCTCGGTCATCTTTGAAGCCCTGGCTACTGGCTGTTGCAGCACCACCGCTTATATCAGCATTCATAAGTAAGTCCTGAACTGCTGTCTGTGTTTGTATGTGTATGTGTGCGTGTGTCCGTACGTGTGTGCGTTCGTGTGAGTGTATGCGTGCGTGGGCATGTGCGTGTGCGGTTTGTGTGTGTGCGGTTGCGCGCACGTATGTGTGTTTCTGTGTCCATGATTGATTGACTGCCTCAACTACTCTTTTGATATAGTAGTTTTGGAGTAGCAGCGTAGATGAAAAGAGTAATCCTGTTATGATGCTGGAAGTGAATGTTTTCACACCATGATAAGAAGAAAAAAGAGTATTCTTCTTAAAGTAAACTTAATAGGTTAAAGTTATTTTTTGGTTTCACATCCTATGAAATGCACATTAAAAAAAAATCTCCTGTTTGAACTTCACTGTTTAGTCATTTTTTGTCATCTCCATTCCCCAAGCGCTTTAGTCATTTTTAAGTTTAGAGAGACTTAAAGAAAAAGAGAGCACTGAAATCAGAGCCATGACTTAAGCACTTGCTATTTTTCAATTAAAAAAACTAGGAAGAAAATAACAAAATAGAAAAAAAAATATAATAAGTAGATGCCCTCTGATATCTATATTCGAATAACATGTTTATCTGGAAACCTCCAGGGACTGACTTAAGCAATTATGGAACAACTCAGACAATATGATCAATTAGGTGGGCCCATATGGTGAATTTCAAAGAACACCCTCTGTGGTCTTTAAAATAAGAGTTTTACGGCTCTTGCTGCATTCCCTTAGAAGAGAGGTGGCGAGTGCTGATAACTTCTTCTTCTTCTTCTTCTCGATCGCATTACACTTGAAGTTCGGTATCTGCAAGGAGTTTAGAACTAATGGAGCCTCCTCTCTCTCTTCGCGGCGCCACCATCAGTACGCCGTGGTGGGGATCAAATATGGCCGCCGAGTGTGGGCTAAATCTCGAACTGTGGCGTTTCTTTTTATAGAATCTTATCGGGCTGGGCCACGTTGTGGGGTGGGCGGGGTGGGGGAATGCACGCAAGGAAGAGGGGATGGGGCAGGGATGAAAGAGGAGGGGCGGGCCTTGGGAAGGGACGAAGGAGAATGGGGAAAATTAAATAAAAGAGAGAGAGAGAGAAAGAAAAAGAGAGTGAGAGAGAAAGAGACAGACAGACAGACGGAGAGACAGACAGAGAGAGAGAAGAGAGAGAGAGATTGTGATCAACTGACGGGCTGACGGATAATGACAGGGAGAAAAAAAAAAAAAATTCTGTGTGTGATACAGATTCTTTAAGAGTTTTATGTTATAATCTAGTTTAAAAATCAGAAAGATGTGTAAAATAAGAAAACTTCTCCAAGTAACATAAAATTATCAAACATACCAAATTATAAAGATAATCTTTCAAGATGCCAAAATATTTAATTATTAGAAATGGATTTTTTTTTAAAAATATATTTTAAAACTGAATTTAAGATATTATGATTGCATGATTCTAGGCGTGTGCCATAACTAACTTTATGTGTAAGGAATAGCGAACAATACAGAGGGTCGATGCCAGCTTTATCTGATTGCTAACAGTATGTCTTGGTCTATAAATAATAATATCATTGATTACAATAATTTTGTTTCCTGGTTTTCACAAAGTGGAGCGCACAATGATTTCAAATATATATATAAAAAAGAGATAACAGCACCTTTGGAGGTGTGATCGCATGCATGAGCGTGGATGACCTTTGAAGGTTTTCTTTTTTT
>NW_004797678.1:255747-259282 GCF_000002075.1 Aplysia californica
GGTATGTTCGGGGGAGGGGGGGGGGGGGGGGGGTTATGAATCATCGTCGATTGCAGCAACTGTTTTAAGTTTTTCGTCATCATCTTTGCCTTTTTTACCCTGCACCAGGATATGGGCCACGGACAAACACGTTCCACCTTTCTCTATCCTGGGCTAGTCTCTCGATTCTATTCCATGTCTTCCTACTTTTCTGTATCAATTTCTGTGATTGTTCTCAGGTTCCACGCTGTCTTCCCCTTGATCTTTTACCTTGTGGATTCCAATCCAACAATTTTGTTGTTGTGCAGCTGCCTGACTTCCTGAGAGTATGAGGCACTGTTTATACTTAAGAGCAACCCTATTTAGCATGATATAACAATTTTCCATTCTAAAAAATTACTAAGAGGTGAAATCATCTTATACGACCACAAGGTAGGCACCCTCTGAGTGGTTTTAAGAAATCTTGATTGCTGTTATGTAATACAGGTACGTTGCCTGAGGGCAACACTATGCAAAATTGCACAAAAAATACAGGGAAAAGAGAAGATGGATACCTTTTTTTTCTTTTTTCCACGCTTTATTTAATTTGATTTTTTAATCTACAATACATGGAATAGATGGAAACAGTTGCTGGATGGCGTAAAGCAAAGATAAACAGCACACTTGAGGCACTGCACTTTTATATTTTAGAGTGTCCTTGCAGCCCGGCCTCTTGCACCGTCCCTTTTTTCTGGAAACACCGACCAATGACCAATGCCATCAGAGTGGATTGCTTTATTCGGGATGGGAGCTATAGGTCCATTGTCAAGGAAGTGCGGCCACGCTTCACCCCTCCAACCGGTTTTCCCTCCTTGGTCAGACACCTGGCCACCCTACTTTTGAAGGCCAGAAGTGGAAGCTGGTCCTTCGCGCTGACACCAAGGAGTTTAGAACTAATGGAGCCTCCTCTCTCTCTTCGCGGCGACACGAGCAGTACGCCGCGGTGGGGGTCAAATATGGCCGCCGAGTGTGGGCTAAATCTCGAACTGTGGCGGGTTTTTTAAAAGAATCTTAGCGGGCTGTGCCACGTTTAAGACGTTGTGGGGGTGGGAGGGGTGGGGGAATGCACGCAAGGAAGAGGGGATGGGGCAGGGATGAAAGAGGAGGGGCGGGCCTTGGGAAGGGACGAAGGAGAATGGGGAAAATTAAATAAAAGAGAGAGAGAGAGAGAGAAAGAGAGAGTGAGAGAGAGAGAGACAGACAGACAGACAGACAGACAGACAGAGAGAGTGAAGAGAGAGAGAGATTGTGATCAACTGACGGGCTGACGGATAATGACAGGGAGAAAAAAAAAAAAAATTCTGTGTGTGATACAGATTCTTTAAGAGTTTTATGTTATAATCTAGTTTAAAAATCAGAAAGATGTGTAAAATAAGAAAACTTCTCCAAGTAACATAAAATTATCAAACATACCAAATTATAAAGATAATCTTTCAAGATGCCAAAATATTTAATTATTAGAAATGGATAAAAATATATTTTAAAACTGAATTTAAGATATTATGATTGCATGATTCTAGGCGTGTGCCATAACTAACTTTATTTGTAAGGAATAGCGAACAAAACAGAGGGTTGATGCCAGCTTTATCTGATTGCTAACAGCATGTCTTGGTCTATAAATAATAATATTATTGATTACAATAATTTTGTTTCCTGGTTTTCACAAAGTGGAGCGCACAATGATTTCAAGTATTTAAAAAAAAAGAGATAACAGCACCTTTGGAGGTGTGATCGCATGCATGAGCGTGGATGACCTTTGAAGGTTTTCTTTTTTTTGTTTTGTTCAGTAAAGTATGATATGGAGAGCAGCGTTTTTAGTCCCTTGTTGCACTCCGGAGGGACGGGGGGGGGGGGATAATTTATCTCAGTGATGACTCTTGTGTTGTAAAATTTGTTGTTGCTTTGTTTGGTTTATTTTTTAACAGCAGAATTTTAAGTGAACCGGAATTATTGATTGTGGGATCTTAGGTGAAGATTACAACAATAGAATTAAACCGAGTATAGTTCTATCTAACAAGACTCAAACTCTTATCCACCCCACCCTACCCTCTCCCCTCATCTGATATGGTTTGGTGTTTCTTTAGCATAGAAAATATTCATCATTGTTGTTGTTGAGTATTGATTTCATATTCTAATGGAGCCTCCAGATATCTACATTTAGACAACAGTAGCATCTAATTTGCACACACAATGGAAAGCAATATAAATGTATAATATGTATATACATACACACACATAATGATTATATGTATACACATAATTTATATATATATATATATATATATATATATAGATATATATATATATATATATATAATTATGTGTATATATATTGAGTATCTCGTCTTTCTGCTGGGGTATATATTGTATCCCTTTCAGCCTGGGTTGGCCTTGGCAGGTAGCGCCGGAGCCATCCTCTTATGAATGTTAATGATCTAAATTGTGTTGCTGGGGGCATAAAAACACTTCCATTCAAATTTTTAAAAAGGAAAACAACTTAACTGTAAAAACTTTGGTCCACTGCAGCATCATATCGGTTCTTACACTTAAATACAACACAGATGCAAGGCATTTTTACTAATTGACTTGCCTAATCTCAAGGACCTCGGAATAAAACCTTCTTTCTTATCTAGATTTCAGTGCGTAAGTCGGGCATTCGCTCAGCGCAGGTAGACCACAGTTCCGCCGCGAGAGAGGGCTCCTATCAGGCGTGCGGTGCCGCCCCCAGAGCATCCTCCATTACTTTTAATCTCCTTGGCTGACACCCAGTAAAGCCATGTCCCTCCTGTAGAGCTGCCAGGCCTGAATCAATGCTGTGTCTAAGAGTCTAAGAGTTTCCAAATGATGCGGTGGTAATATTTCTTTGACCGTGCAGGGATCCTGTACAGGGACAGCGGACTGTCCAGAGCATCCACACCACCCATACATTTGTTGTAGGTAGTTTTTGTCTAATGGTAGAGCATATCCTAGCAGCCTATTGGCACGAACCATGCCCACAAAACCAATCTGTTGGCTGTGAAGAGTGGTAAAGAGGGCAGATGAGGTGAACCAAATGTCAGTGAACAGTATGCCACGTGCCACGAGGGATCGGCTCAAGTTGTAGCCATTGCCAGCATGGGAGTTGGCTCCTATGCATCATCACCATCTGAACCTGATGTCATTGTCATCAGAGTCATCTAGTATCGGTCTCACCGTGACGCCCCTGTGCCGAGTTCCATAAAACCGTGCTGATCCATGAGGAGATCAAAGCTTGAGACTGAAAAAAATAGTACAATATGAAATTTCTAGATTCTAAAACTATTGTAAACCTTTTTTTAAAAATCAAATAAAAAATGTTTAGATAGCTAGATATTTAGGCCTATAATTTGTGCATAATAGCCATCATATAACAAACATTATTTTCAAGACATCATCCTCAATGAAAGCAGAGATCATCGTGAAAAGGCCCCCAGTGCAGTCATGTGAGTTGAATTTCCCAAGCATGAGTAAAAAGTAACATCTAAAAAGACAAATGGGA
>NW_004797678.1:259382-262351 GCF_000002075.1 Aplysia californica
GGATGTGTTCAACAGTTTGGTCCGCCTCTCCACACTGGCATTTTGGTGATTGTACTAGTTTAAAACATTTGTACATATGTTGTCTCAGTCTTGTGTGTTGTGTCCTTAGTCTGAAGATAATCACTTGTTCTTGGCGGGACAGCTCATGGTAGTTATCTGGTGTCTGAAATGCTTTAAATAGTGTATTTATAATAGTTTTTATTTCTGTATAGTTAACTGCTGATAACTGAATCCCAAAAGTCAAAGCACAATATTATTACGCTTCTTGGCCAGATGATTTCACAAGGTTCAGATGATAATAGTACATCATGCACCTCACAATATTTAAGATCAAAGGTCCTGTTCTTTGATGTCATCGTATTAGTCATTGTCTATTTTTTTTTCAAACTGGCATTTCTCTGCATGTCACCGGTAACTGTGATGTAATGATTAATTCTAGATTCTTTACCATTGCACACAAAAAAGACATGAGTTTGGCTCTTGTGTGAGGGAGTTATGTTATATAGTACAATCAAACCTGCTCTAAAAGTTTAAGACAATGGCTTGTCCCAACTGCCACTTCCCACTTCCTCCCTTCCAGTTTCCCAATATTATGATAACACTTCCTTAGATGTCAACCTTTTTTTTTTTTGACAGTGGATGGCCATCTTGAACAGTTTTGACTCCATCTTGTAACTGTATACAGTATCATATGGATAGTTTGAACACAGAAGACTCGAAATCATGTGTCTGTCGAACTGTGCCTGCGCTCCCGTTTTTTTTTCCTTCTTTATCTTTGTAAGATATCCTTCGAACTATGGTTCCCTCGAACTACCGAGGCCGGTCCCAACGAATTTGAGCTGTTCGTGTCATGTTAAACTGTATAGATCTGTCTGCTGGGATTCTGTATCCCACTCATCCCGTGTTGGCTGTGATAGGCAGAGCTGAAGCAGCTCACCTTCTAAATGACCGGAATTGTGTCAAAGGGGATGTAAAAAACTGACAATCAATGTTTGTTTCTCACATCTCTCAGCATGTGTGCCTGGATGGTGGATGAGTTTGGCAGCGATGAGCTTCGGAGCAAGTGGATCCCGGAACTGGCGACCATGGACAAGTTTGCCTCTTACTGTCTCACGGAACCAGGTGAACTGTCAAGGATTCTTTATACAGCAGAGTCCGCTTAAACTGAAACCTGCAGGACTGCTGAATTTTCTTTGGTTTAGCAGGGTTTCCGGTCAGAGAGGTTGCTCAAGTAGTAGGAGGAGAAAAAAAATCTGGGATTTAACTTTCTCTCTATTTACTGCTGTTTTCGAATCAAAAGTGTTTCGTTTAAGTGGACTCCTCTGTAGTTGCCTCATTTACTTTCTCTTTGTGTGCATTGTGCCTGTATGTGTGATGGTTTGCTGAATCTTTTGTTAAGCTCTATTTGAGGTGGTTGTTGGAGAGCACCTTTACGTTTCTTTCCCCCCATTTTTTCTGTGGGCCTCCTCTTTCCTCTCCTCTGAGTAGCCGATTTTGTGTTGATGCGCTTCTCTTTATTCAAAAAGCCCTTATTGAATTCATTTTGCAGACAACTTTGGCTGTGGGATGTGTTTACGTAATACAGTAGGTGTCTTGTGTGTGTGTGTCTGTTAGTGTGTTTGAGTGATTATATATCATGAGATAACAGCATATGTGGTTTAGTCTTGAGGCTCTTTGCTATTGTATGCAGAAGATGTATGTTCAACTTCCACATGGAAAAGCCATTTTATCTATGATCTCTCTCTGTCTTCTTTAGTGCTGTGACCCACACTGCCTGGGTTGAATCTGAATAGCAGGGTTGCTTTTTATGTATTTCTATGGGTATATATGAACAGACATATGTGTGTGTGTGTATGTGTGTGTGTGTGTGTGTGTGTATGTGTGTGTGTGTGTGTGTGTGTGTGTAAGCCTGTGTGTGTCAAATTTTGCTTTTTTTTTGCAAAGCTCGATTTGCTAAAATCGGGATTGCTTTTTGGGGTAGCCTACTAGATCTAAATGGAAAAGTCAAGGTGGCCTTAAGAAAGATGAAAGGAAGGAGCATTGAGTGTAGATCTTTAGAAAATTGTGGGATAAAAAGTGTTTTGGGTTATGAATTTCTGAACTCAGCGGGCTTTGTGTAGAAAAGAAATTAAAGACAAGAAAACTATTGAGTGAATTTTATAGATTTTTTAAAAGATACCAGTGGCGTCAGTACTGAAAAGAGAATAGTTCGTTTAAGTAAGTACAAGCTCTTTTAATACAGCACTGGTGGCAGTCATGTAGTTTGACACAGCGAAAGTCATTTTGTGTTGGGACAAAGGGGAAGGACAGACAGAAACAGCAGAGGGAAACAAATGTGTCATGACGTAGTGGAATCAGGCGCTCGGCAATTTTTGGGCTTGTGGAGTTATTGATATCATCTGAAAGCTTATTCATTTGCCTTGATTTCAATGACAAAAATATCCATCTAGCTTGAATAGAAGTCGAGATATTTGCGATTGAAGAAGGTGGAGTAGTCTGGTTTCTGTGGTTAAATTAATGAGATAATGGCTGCCAAAGTTTGGAAACTTCAATAGCTTAAGAGTCTTTGAAAACTAAAAATAACTTATTTTGGGTCTTTAAACAAAGTTTTTCAGGAAAATTCATTTGGAAATGTGTTTTCATATGAACATAGAAGGTGTTCATCCAAAAAACAAATTTTTGATAAAAATTGCCAAACTGGTGGAAAAATACCCTTTTCTTCTACTTTATTCTTTTGACGAGCGCCTGATTTTAACCACGATGCCTCACAAATGTTGTAGGACTTATCTGTGACATGCTGCAACCACCCACCTGCGAAGAGAAATAATGATATACTTCTTTGAACAGATAATAGTCATAAGATAAAAATAGGATAAGATGAGATAAATCTTTATTGTCCAGATGCTGGCACATTGGTTTGGTGTTTCACCACATGTACGCACACACTCACCTACTCACACACACACACA
>NW_004797678.1:263560-287047 GCF_000002075.1 Aplysia californica
CCCCTCCCTCTCTCCCTCCCTCCCCCCTCTCTCTTTCTCTCTCTCAATCTCTCATCATCCTAATCTCTCCTCTTCCCCTTGTTTTGTGTTTTTTACTCTCTTTATTTTCGGCACATATATGACCTTATTGTGTTGCTAGTGCCTAAAAACTCTGACTAAAAAAACAATAAAAATGTGTAACCTCTTTTTTTCAGCTGCATGCATTTTAGATGGTTTCAGTATCGAAAGTCTTCAGTGCTGGAATGTATAATAGGCCATTGCCATTAAAATGCAAAATTTTTATTTACATTGGGAGAGTCATTTTGTATGTGTGTGTGTGCGTTTTTGTGTGTGCATTATACAGGATTTATGATTTGTCTAGTGTGTGTGTATTTATATTGTGCTATGAATATATGATTTGTGTGGCAGAGGCTGGCTGAAGTACACTGGTTAATTCATAACAAAGGAGAATCTGTAGTTGGTTTTTTTTTAAACCTCATTGTATCTTGTTTTGTCTGAATTTATGTATTAACGTGTTTTATTTTCTCTAATTTCGCCTCTTCTATTCTTTCTTTCTGTAATCTGAGCTGATCTGATTTCATCTTGTTTTTGTGGGTGGTTGGCGGGTGCTCTGGTGTGGTTTGCTCCTTCTTTCCTATCAAACGTCTATCATTCTTATCTCCTCTCCAGTGGGTGGTTGGCGGGTGCTCTGGTGTGGTTTGCTCCTTCTTTTCTATCCACCGTCTATAATCTTTATCTCTCCTCCTTTTATTTTGTGTTTGTTACTCTCTTGTAACACCTCTAATCTTGGGCACTTATATGACCTTAATGTGTTGCAAGTGCAGTAAAACTTTTACTAAAACCAAAAAACTATCTCCCCTCCTTCTTTTTTATGTTTGTTACTCTCTTGTAACTCCTCTAGTCTTCGGTAGTTATATGACCTTATTGTGTTGCATGTACCGTAAAACTCTTTCTGTGGGTGGTTGGCGGGTGCTCTGGTGTGGTTTGCTTCTTCTTTCCTATCAAACATCTATCATCCTTATCTCCCCTTCTTCTTTTTTATGTTTGTTACTCTCTTGTATCACCTCTAATCTTTTGGCGCTCATATGACCTTATGCAGTTGCGAGCACCGTAAAACCTCTACTAAAACTAAAACCTCTTACTAAAACTAAAACATCTTGTCTCGTCGAAATTCAGGCATTCATCAGCGGTAGTGGGGCGAGTGACCTATACGTGCTGATGTGTCGCACTGGCCAGCCGGGCCCCAAAGGTGTGTCTTGTGTGCTGGTGGAGAAAGACACACCAGGCCTCTCTTTTGGGAAAAAGGAGAAGAAGGTATGCCATTGGGAAGGTGAAATCTGGAGGGGAAGGGGAAAAGGAGGAGGGGGGCTGGGGCGAGGAGGTTTGCATGTGGAGGTAAAGGGGATGGATTAGACTCGGAAGTGAGGTGAGAAGTGTGGTTGAGTTAGAGTTGAGAAGGGATTAGAGAGAGAGAGAGAGAGAGTAATCATAGTGGACCGGGGGTTGGGGGGTATTAGACCAAAAATTTGAGGAAAATGTTTTTACAAGTATTGAAGAACATGTTTTTAGATGAAGTTAGGGAAATGTTTTGTTTTTTCCTATTCAACAAGGTTGGATGGAATTCACATCCTGCAAGGATTGTGTCATTTGATGACTGTCGTGTCCCTCAAAGTAATCTCGTTGGTGTGGAAGGCCAGGGCTTCAGTATAGCCATGAGAGGCCTCAATGGAGGCCGAATTAATGTTGGTGAGTGTTTTTTGGCTCAGTTAATGTTGGTGAGTGTTTGTGGCACAGTTAATGTTGGTGAGTGTTTTCTCGTACAGTTAATGTTGGTGAGTGTTTTGTGGGTGAGTGTTTGTGGTACAGTTAATGTTGATGAGTGTTTGTTGCACAGTTTATGTTGGTGAGTGTTTGTGGCCCAGTTAATGTTGGTGAATATTTGTGGCAGTTTGTGGCCCAGTTAATGTTGGTGAATGTTTGTTGCACAATTAATGGTGGTGAGTGTTTTGTGGTACTGTTAATGTTGGTGAGTGTTTTGTGGGTGAGTGTTTATGGCACAGTTAATGTTGGTGAGTGTTTGTGGCACAGTTAATGTTGGTGAATGTTTGTGGCAGTTTGTGGCCCAGTTAATGTTGGTGAATGTTTGTGGCAGTTTGTGGCCCAGTTAATGTTGGTGAATGTTTGTGGCAGTTTGTGGCCCAGTTCATGTTGGTGAATGTTTGTGGCAGTTTGTGGCCCAGTTAATGTTGGTGAATGTTTGTGGCAGTTTGTGGCCCAGTTAATGTTGGTGAATGTTTGTGGCAGTTTGTGGTCCAGTTAATGTTGGTGAATGTTTGTGGCAGTTTGTGGCCCAGTTAATGTTGGTGAATGTTTGTGGCAGTTTGTGGCCCAGTTAATGTTGGTGAGTGTTTTGTTGCACAATTGATTAGGGTGTTTTGTCGCAGTATCTTTGTGTGTGTGAGAGTATTTGTTGCAGAGTGAATGTTGGTGATTTTTTTTTTCATTATTAATGTAGGTGAGTGTTTGTGGCACAGTTTAGTTTATGTGGATGTTTGTTGCAGTATTGATGTTTGTTGGTGGTTATCGCAGAATTAATGGGAGTGGGTTTTTTTCTTCTGTATTAACGTGAGGGAGTGTTTGCGGTACAGTTAATGTGAGTGTTTGTTACAGTATGAATGTACGTGAGTTATTGTGGCAGGACTCATGAGGGTGTGTGTTTCACAATGTGTGTGAATGTTTATGACAAAAATAATGTGTGTTGGTGTTTTTGACATGAATAATGTTTGTTTTTGACATAATGTTAGTGAGTAATTGTAGGATAATTAAATTGAATTAGTGTTTGGGGGTAGTTGGCAACTACTTGACGGGTTTTTTAAACTCTTTAAACTCTGAGTTTTTTCCACCATTTCCCGGAGGTGTTTTTTTCCAGTCACCTAAACCTGGTGTCTCATTACAACCCCAAAAGCTTGCCTCCGACTTCTAAATTGCGGAAACAAAGGTTTAGTCATTGCTAAAAAATTTGGATCGGGAATAGTTCTGAAAAACAAGAAGAAACTATCACTAAATTAAAAGAAACAGTTGTCACTAGTATCGGAAGCTCCAGCGCCCGACGCAGAACAGGGTTACTACCGCTGTACAGCTGGACGCTCCCAGCGTTCGATGGGGTTTAAAGAGTTAATTGGGTGGAAAGGGGGGGGTGTGCTGCTTCTCAGGGTTGCAGACGACCACTATCTGTGATATAACAGTAAGACTCTTTTCCATTGTGCACAGAAGATGTGTTTGATTCCTGCTTTGGACGTTATTATAAAAAGTGTCTTTGTCTTTCTGCTGTGATAATGTTGTCCATGTTGACCCTGTAAGCAGGATTGAAGCTGGCTTCCTCCCTGATGATCTAAATTAAGTTGCTGGGGGCTTAAAACATTTTCATTCTGTCTTAGTCTTATCTCTCTTGGCCTCTAATTGTTCTACTTATGCAACAAGCCCACTCTTACTAAAAGCCAGAATGTCTTCAATATGTGGGGGATGCTGGAGGGCTCCACTTGGAGGTCCTTCATTTCTGTATATTCTTTTTGTTTCTGTTAGTCCACCATTTTTTTTTTTTTGGTTGTTGATGGGTGCTCTCATGGTGTGGATTGCCTCTGCTCCTCCTGTCCTATCAAATATTTACCGTAGTCATCTCTCATGCTTCATTTTTGTATTTGTTACTGGCTTTTAACAGCTAATCTTTGGCACTTACATGACTTAATTATGTTGCAAGTCCTGTGAAACACTTACTAAAACATGTTGTTTTTCTTTGCACTAAATGACCATTATCATGTCAGTGAGCTTCTCTTTACTCAAACCCAAAAAATTAATGTGGATGGTTGACGGGTGCTCCGGTGTGGTTGCTTCTTCTTTACTATCAAACATCTATCGTGCTTATCTCCCCTTCTTCTTTTTTATGTTTGTTACTCTCTTGTAACACCCCTAATCTTCTTGCGCTCATAAGACCTTGTGCAGTTGCGAACGCCGTTAAACCTCTACTAAAATTAAAAAATTTGATTTCAATTTGTTTTGAACAGCATCCAGTTCCCTTGGGGCTGCTCATGCCTCCATTGAACAAGCGCGAGACCACATGAAGGTGCGCAAGCAGTTCAATCAGCCCTTGGAAAATTTTCAGGTAAAGAAAATTGTGGTCTGCTCTGTTCTACTTTTCCTTTTTTTTCTCTTGTGGTGGTGGATGGTGGGGCGGAGGGTGGGAGGAATAGGGATGGTTCACATTCCCCATCACACTTTTCATTCTGTTCTCCTAATGAACGGTTATTTGATTGTGTACTGATTTCAGTTTCTACTTGTTATCAATGCATTGGTCTCTTGCCTACAGTACCTGGTAGCCTCGGTAGCCTGGTAGTTAGGCTACTGGATGTGTAATTGTGAGATTGCAGGTTTGGGGATTTGAGCCTCAGCTCAGTCCAACATTGTGTCCTTGGGAAAGGCACTTAATTTGAATATCCTATTTTGCTTGGTCCTGTTGGAAATGGACATGGAACTCGGAAGTCCGGCCTCTTAACTCTTTAACCCTGGAATTATTTTCCATGTTTTGACAGAGTTTTTTTCCAGATCTCATGAAACAGGTAACTTGGGATATGCTCAAAATATTCATAAAATGGTTTAAACTGTGTCAAAGTGAAGAGAAAGTAGTTTATACATTTATCTAACATTTCCGAGTCAAATTAAATCTCTTCGGATTTGTAAAAGAGTGCATTAGGAGTAATGCTTCATGCACCCTGCGATCAAGCCAGGTGCTGGTACCGTCCACTCGGGGTTATAGAGTTAAATAGTCTAATAGTGTTGATAGGGGTGTTAACCCTCTCAGCACCATTAATGGGTCAGTAAGTCACCACAGCAAAACCAAAATGGGGGCCAGCTGATGGCTTCTCAAAACTAAAATATTTCAGTGTTTTTCAGAAATTCAGGGGGTGTAGGAAAGAAATTGCTTTTACTTTTAGCGATGTATTACAATGAAATTTCACTTACAAAGACCTGGAACGCCAGTATCTAAATTTAGAGTGGAATGTTCTATTTCTTAGCCTACACTAAAGGCGGGTGTGTCAGGCTGGTAAAAGCCAGTATGGCTCTACAGCCAGTTAATTTTAATAATTTAGCCGGTATGGAAACATGACAGGAAGGCCAGTTTAGGCCGATGTGGCTCAAAAAGGGCTGATGTGGGTTGTTGGCGGGTGCTCTGGTGTGGTTTGCTTCTTCTTTCCTATCAAACATCTATCGTCCTTATCTCTCTTTCTTTTTTATGTTTGTTACTCTCTTGTAACACCTCTAATCTTTTGGCGCTCATATGACCTTATGCAGTTGGGAGCACCGTAAAACCTTTACTAAAGCTAAAGCCAAAAAGGGCTAAACCTGTACTATTTCACTTTTCTACAGTACCTGCAGTTCCGACTAGCTGAGATGGCCACCCAGCTCGTGGCATCCCGGCTGATGGTGAGGAATGCTGCCCAAGCACTGGACAGAGGGGATCCGAACTCTGTTGCCCTGTGCTCCATGGCTAAGCTTTTTGCCACAGAGGAGTGCTTCAAGGTGAGTGGCCAGACGTGTGCATTTAATTATTTTGACTGTTCATCTGTTTTTATGCAGCCAAATTCTGATTTCGAAGGTACTCTTTATATTTTTATACTGACTAGAGAAAGTGGAAATGAAAGCAGATCAAAGAACACGTCTAGAGAACAGGAAAGTGGTGAATGGAGAAAATTTTAGCAGAAAAGTTTTGCGTCGCTGTCAGTTTGCAAACCTTGGATCTGTTGAATGAGAGGTGAGCACCATACCTCTAGACCACGAGAGCCCCAAATTTTCTTTCATATCCGTTAACAGGAAGTCTATTCTATTATTCTATTGGATCGGCCAAGATCCCCCTCCCCCCTCTCAAACTCTGGCTTCCTCTGGGCTCCTCTACCCTTTACACTTGACTCTTTCTACTGATCTCCTGGTTCTTATTTTACTGATGTCTTTCAGCTGCACCCCTGACATTAGGGTAGGTAAGATCTAACACTTTACTTTGTCTTCTTGGATAAGGGTGAAAAAATCTCGGAGGTCCTGTGTGCAACTTGAATGAACTAAAGATCCCTTGGTGGTATTAAAATAGATAAGAGTAGGTTTCGATTACCACTTGGGCAAATTTCAAAATTAATTTCTACCAAAACTGAAAATACTCTAGTCAGTGCTAAAGCGTATGGAGTACCTTCGAAATTGGAATGTGGCTGCCTGATGGCAAGGGGTCCTATGAAGTAGGAAATACAGTCACATATGTCTCACGACTCGGTGGAATTCAGGGGCTGGTCAATTTTGGGGCATTTTTGGAGTTATTGGTATCTGTGTATCATCTTGAAGCTTGGTCTTTCTTTATCTATGTTTTGATGAAAAAAATACCCATACATCTTGAATAGACCTTGGGATGTTTGTGATTGAAGGAGATGGGGTCGCCTGGTGTCAGAAGTAAAATTAATGAGGAAATGGCTGCCAAAATTTGGTGACTACCATAGCTTGAGAGTCCTTGGAAACTGTAAATTTACTTTTTTTTACGCCTTTAAACAACAATTTTCAGTAAAATTCACACTAAAATGTGTTTTTTGAAATAAATTGTTTTGAGCCAAAAAAAAAAAATTGCCCAATGCTCAGAAAAATGCCAGTTTTGTTGATTTCATTATTTTGATGAGTGCCTGATTTCACCATGCTGTCTCACACATAAATAAAAATCAGTGGCACTGCGGGTTGATGAA
Organism: Aplysia californica; assembly: GCF_000002075.1. Taxonomy (NCBI): domain Eukaryota; kingdom Metazoa; phylum Mollusca; class Gastropoda; order Aplysiida; family Aplysiidae; genus Aplysia; species Aplysia californica. The sequence continues at coordinate 270,331 of NW_004797678.1, forward strand.
CCAGCCAGGAGTCGAGTAGTGGGTGGTTGGCGGGTGCTCTGGTGTGATTTGCTTCTTCTTTCCAATCAAACATCTATCGTCCTTATCTCTTCTCTTTCTTTTTTCTGTTTGTTACTCTCTTGTAACACCTCTAATCTTCGGCACTCATATGACCTTATTGTTTTGCAAGTGCCATTATACTCTTATGAAAAAAAAGGAGTTGGGTATGTGAACCAGCCAGGAGTCAGGGACCCCTGAGATCTAGTGGGGGAAGGCAAAGAAGAGGAAGAAGAAGATTCTTCCCCCCCCATGATGTGGCATTATCAGTTGTATGATTTGTTTGGGTCATAATTTAATGTACAAGTCAATGGTTTGAAAGAGAAAATCCAGAATGAAAAGATATAATGTATTTTTCTATATTTGTTTTCAGATCTGCAATGATGCCCTGCAAATATTTGGAGGCTATGGGTATCTGAAAGATTACCCAGTCCAGCAGTATATGAGAGACACTCGGGTACACTGTATATTGGAAGGTGAGATGCTGTGCTCATGTTTCTTTAAAAGGTGCTAACGATCTACAAAAATAGTGTTTAGTGCAATTGGTCCTTAGCTATTGTTGAAAGATGAACTGTTGCTTTCTCCTTTTTTGCTCTCTTCTACTCTGTCTGTCTGTCTGTCTGTCTGTGTGTCTGTCTGTGTGTCTGTTTGTCTGTCTGCTCTCTCTCTCTGTCCCTCTCTCTCTCTTTCTTTTTCTCTCTCTCTCTTTTTCTCTCTCTTTCTCTCTCTCTCTCTTTCTCTCTCTCTCTCTCTCTCTCTCTCTCTCTCTCTCTCTCTCTCTCTCTCTCTCTCTCTCTTTCTCTCTCTCTTTCTCTCTCTCTCTCTCTCTCTTTCTCTCTCTCTCTCTGTCTGTCTGTCTGTCTCTTTCTCTCTGTCTCTCTCTTTCTCTCTCTCTCTCTCTCTCTCTCTCTCTCTCTCTCTCTCTCTCTCTCTCTCTCTCTCTCTCTCTCTCTCTATCTATCTATCTATCTATCTTTCTACCCCCCCCCCCCCTCCCGTCCTCTCTCCATGTTTGTATGTATTGGTATCCTTCTGTTTCATTTGCATGCCTTTTGTTGCTCATCTGTCATGTATGTTTTATTTGTTTGACTTTAAAATTTAACCTCAAACGTCTCTTGTTTCTTTGTAGGGTCAAATGAAATCATGCGGATGATTGTCTCCAGGGATCTTCTCACTGAGAGATGAGGTGCTAATACATTTTTTCGTAACCTTGACACCTGTGGCAGTTGGTGAATTGTGTGAATCACAGAACTGGCTAAAGAACAAGGGGAGGATGTGTTGTTCCTTCATCCACAGTGGCCGTATTGGACAGCAGCAGAACTGGGAAAAGAACGGAAAGGCTGGTGTGTTTTTTACCGACCAAAGTGGTCATATCGGATGATGAATAAATCGGAATATAATTTGAGAGTCGAAAAAGTGTTAGCGTAGACATTAGACAGCGTCTAGAAATAGCGGGCTTGACAAGCCTGCCAGTGATGATATGGTAGGTGACAGAGTTTCCAAATTGGTAACACACCTTACTTTTGTGTAGCACAATTTATAGAGCACTAATTTACAGTGTCTTTCAATGTTGTGTTTGTAGGGAAGGGGGGGGGTGGGCATGCAGAAGTTTGTTGATTTATATTTTTCAACGTATGAAGAATGGGAATTTGAAATTGTAAGCATGTTTAGGGAAAGAACGGAAGGAAATGGGTGTTTGTTTTACATATTTTTTTTCATTCTGATTTTGCCACCAGTCCTAGTTTGGGTCTCTTAGTGTAGTGCAATCATCCTTGCTGCAAATTCTGTTTTGCCTATTCTTGTGGAAGATGTCTGAATTGCTGTTTCCCTAATTTTGATAAGAATTTAATTTTGTCAGTATTTTTGTGACTGTGCCATTACTGATTCAGTGGGTTATTTTGATAACATTTTCTTGCTGCGGATAAACATCGTCTTATATGGTTGTCAATATGGTCTTATTTTACAAGAACTATTTATTGACAACGAAGTTTTTTGAGTGTGAACAAAATGTCATGTTTTGGTTTTTATGCTACTGTTTACTCTGATCACAATTTTGTCTGCTGTGCAATGCACCTAAAAATTTTTTTAATATTGTGATAATGCTTTTCAGTTTTGTTCTAGGAGCTGGTAATCTCACTTTTTATTTAAAGAGTGCAGAATAAGTGTATTTTGTTGAAGCTTTCATGTAGACTTCGTTGGAATAAGGAAATAATTGCTAATCCACAAATATATCTACTTTTGAGAACTATTTCGCTTTATTCCCCTTGCTTGGGTCAGAGCTTTTGAATGTGCCAGAGGCACTGGTATAATGGCTTGTCGTGACCTCTTGTAGATAATTGTGCCATCAGAAAATGTGATACTGTGCCCTCTTTTTTTCCTTTTTTTCATTTTTGGTAGTTGAATGCTATATGTTTACTTCAACAGCGGTAATGCTTTGTGCCTGAAGTTTTATTTTTGTTTTGGGATCATGTACAAAGTACGTGCCCGAAGTTTTATTTTTGTTTTGGGATCATGTACAAAGTAGAGATTCAAAATTACTCTTGTCTGTCATCTCGGTGAATTATTTTATGAATCCGGTAAGCCATATATAAACATTTTTTCACAGGGAGGCGAGAAACTATGAATGTCATATATTTGTCCCTTTATAGGTAGAAAAGTCGACTAATTATTTCATTTTTTTTAAGGTTAAGTTTCGTAGAGTAAAAGAAGTATGAACAAATGTATGACAAAAAGAAATTTCTTTTACCATCTACTGGAATGTTTTGCCCAGTAGTTTAACTCACTGACTACTGGCCCCTTTCACAAATCACTAGTGCTGAGTACTGGCATTTTTGGGGGTATTTCAAAACACCACCTCAACTCTCAGAATTACCCTATTGTAATTATTTTTTGAAACAGTAAAGTAACTTTCAAATTTAATCTATTTCAAAATAATTAAGTTCTCTAGGTCTAATACTTTAATTCTTATGATTGTTTCAAAATTGGCATGAATTTGATTTTTCGAAAAATGTCCAGAGACATGACAGATAGAATGAAATTCACAACAACAAAAATAAAAGTTCAAAGTGTTCTGTTTTGATTTATATCCATGTGTGAGTGTTTGGTGAAAATATAAAAGCTGGTCTGTGCGTTTATTCAGACCCATACACTGAATTTCATGAGACATGTAGGGAACGAAGTTGTGATTTCGTCGCGTGAACAACAACAACAGTACCAGTGCTAGATCTAGCCCTAAAACTACGACTCGGGCCGTGTTCGGGTACATATACAGGGTCCTAACTTTCGGACACATATATCCTGTCACTAAAACTAGCAAAACGTACAGAAGTATCGAAAACAGCGAAATTATGTGATTCTTGTTCGTGCGACCGTTACTTCGACGCGATTGTCGGATTACTATCATTTGTATAGAAAAAACATAGCACGAGTTCCGGTCAGGTCAGCCCCAGAAGAGGTGACTGTCCTTCACCTTCAATTGCTTAAAAAGTTACCTCGAAACTTCCGCCAAACTCGGCATGAAACGAAACAAGAGGCAAAACTAGCACTGGAGTCCGTTCCTGTACATGTGAAGGGAGCACAAGATACGGAACAAAACCGCAAATTCCATCCCGTCGGGGGTACGGGATCCATACCTACGAACCGACCGAGAGCCCCGTACCCGTGACGGGATCCGTAGTCAGTGAGTTAAGAGAGATCAAATCCTTTGATTTTTCCAAATGTCACCTGAAGTCATTTTTATTTTTAGATTAATGAGGTGAATAATATAGAGATTTTCTTTTGGTCAGAACACAATGTTTTATGTTACTGCTGTATTGTAAAGCCTCAGAGTCTCTGTACTTTAATAGGGGTTGAGCGCTATATAAATGCCATATATTATTATTAAGTAAGAGCGAGTGTTGGCACTGAGTCCTGCCTGCATGTAATAAAAAAACCCAGAATAAAATGCTGTGGCCACGTGTTACGAATGTCACCTAGCCAGCCAGCCTCGAGAGCCTATGACACCATGTACTCATGATATAAAGTAAGAGGTAGACCATGTTAAAGATGGATTGAGGGAGTCGAGGAAACCCTGAGAAATCATGATCTCCCAACTGAAAGAGCTGGGGAGCTGGCCTACCGTAGAAAACTGCATCTCCCCTTGGCTCTTAACGGCAACGAAGGATGAAAAGGGGAAAGTAAAAGTAAAGAAGTATGATGGAGGGGTAATTGCTGCTGTATCATGTCACTGGAAAGCGTACAAATGTTTTCAACATATGGAAAACATGTTTCTTTAACTAAGTTATAGACCTTAGATGTCTGTGCTTTGAAATGGAGCTGGCTTTTAAAGACTGGTTTGTGTCAAATGAATTTTAGAATACGTACACTACCCTGCAAATGCACCATATGATAAGTCATGCCGTGTTCAACAAGCTTAAAATTGAGTTTTCTTTATTAATGTAAACCGTGTTTACGTTGGCAGTGACATAATTGATTATTGATACAGCTAAAAACCACGGTGTGTATTTCGACTAAAATCTCTCCATGGAAACCATCTTGAACCTCATGAGCAAAATTTTGTCCTTACAGCTCAGAAAAAGGGGCCTTTTGAGGTTCTGTCTTGACATTTAATGCAATGAAAACGCTAACATCAGCTCTCACTCTGTCTTAACTAGACTGATGGAGTTCAGTTTTAGAAACTGCGACAACAAATGGTTTAAAATCTGGTCTTAATTTTTACCTTTCGATTTCATTTCTTTCAAAATTGTTATCCATCTTAAGTCAGTCATAAGTGCTTCTTTTCATTGATTGAATGTACACACTCAGTCCAAGAATGGATTGGCAAAAAACATTTGTAGCAAGTGACTACCACAAGTAGCTTTTGAGGCTGACTGACTGTGGCCATGTTGGATTAAAAATAAAGGAAACAAAGTTGATGGGTGTTGTGGTTATAGGTATAAGTATAGGTGACCGCTACTGAGAGCTGATCGCTAAGGCAGGTTCGACTTTGTTATCATTGTTTTGATATTATTATTTTTAAAAAATTATTACTTTTACTATTATTATCCTATTATGGGGATGACCTTTGTTGTTTTGTTATCATGATTATTCTCTCTGCATGTATTGTTGATATTGGAAGTATTACGCCAACATTTGTGGTCTCATGGTTAGGTACTTTGACACTCAACAGCTTTAAGCTGGAGTCTTCCGTGAAAGAAGAGATTTCTTCTGTCTTTCAATTGGGATTTATTGCTGACGTGGCCTGGGTTGGCCCCAACAGGCAGAACTGAGGCAGCCTTTTTGGTGAATGATTTGAATTCTGACGAGGAGAGCATAAAACATTTGTGTCACGACGTGGTGGAATCAGGCGCTCGTCAATTTTTGGGCATATAAGGTTATTGGTATCATCTTAAAGCCTGTTCTTTTGCCTTCCTTTTGGTAAAAAAAAAATATTCATCTATGTTGAAAAGAAGTCGAGATATTTGCGATTGAAGGAGGTCAGGGTCGCCTGGTTTCAGAGGTAAAATTATTGAGAGAATGACCACCAAAGTTTGGTAATTTCCCCCATAATCTGAGAGTCGTAGTAAACTGAAAATTTACATCATCAATGTTTTTCAGTAACAATCCACACGGAAATGTGTTTTTAAATGGATGTAAAAGGTGTTGAGCCAAAAAAAGAAAATTAGAAAAAATATTGCCCATCAGTTAAAAATTTTTTTTCGATGTCTTTGGTTTGATTTATTTTGACGAGTGCCTGATTTCACCACGATACCTCACATTTGTCTATTAGTGTTATCATGAGTGTAAATTCGTATTGTCTTGTCATGTACAAAAATCTTATTAGTTCCTCTGTGAAGTGAGTGCATGTGTGTGTGATTAAGGGACAGAGATGTGGAAAGTAAGATTTTATCTTATACATGTGTTCGATGGGAAAAGACCTTGTAAAATTTCTTTATGCATTTATTCTGTCCCATTTATCTTGCTCAGAATGTTAATTTAATACTGGCATTCAGCTTGACATCGCTGGTGGTCTAGTTGTTAGACTGTTAGGCTGGCAACCAAAACGTCGTTGGTTTGAATCCTATGAAGTCCTTGGGAAAGGCACTTTACATGAATTTTACTCATTTCATTCAAGTGGGAGTGGATACCTGACTGTGAAAGTTCTAGTCAGTTTGTTTGAACGCTTGATCTTTGCATTGTGTGCTTTACTTACTATCGTTATTATTATTATTATTATTATTATTATTATTATTATTATTATTATTATTGTGGCTTCACAAGTGTTTATTTGGGGGTGGAAATGGGAGGCAGTGCAGTACCAATGTAAATGTACCAATGTAAAGAAAGACATTTTTACATTTTTTTTAAAAATAGGGGAGAGGAGTGGGAGGGGAGGAAGTCAGATTAGATCCTGCGAGTAGATATTCTCTTTTCAAACATTTTACTTTTTTAAAAAGATGATTAAAAGTAATTATGTGTACTTGTCAGGTCTAGAGTTGTATTGTGTGAAGACATGACTATTTATTTGGCTGATCACTGCTATGTCAGTGGAAGGCATGATATCATTGACAGTACTGAAACCTTTGGTGCCTTGTATTATTGTTGATTATCTACCTATCTAGCTAGCAGTGTGGAAATAAATTGAGAATTTTGGCGAAGTTGTGTATTAATGTTTGTCAAATTGTTTGTCTTTCACAGTCTTGTTCTTGGTGAAGTTGTGTTGTTAGTGCTAGCTTAATACAAACAAGGCTAATTCATGCTCGCACTGAATTTTGTTAAGTTTGATTAGAGCTGTATCTCTTTTTCTTTGCCTGTTTCGGACAGCATAATTCTGGGTAGTTAAAAGTTGGTGTGTGCTGTAGTGTAGCTTGCTCCTTCTTTACTGTCTAAATTCTATTATCTTTTCTTTGTATGTTACTCTCTAATCTTTGGCTCTTAAAATATGACCTATTTGTACTGCAAGGTGCCACTCATGACATTCTCTGCCTAAGGTTGCTACCACTCGAGTATACTGCCCAAGTGTGTCAGTGACGCTGACCCAAGTGTGTCAGTGACGCTGACCTATGCGCTGCCCCTTTTGATGTGTTGCACTTCACAGCCTTTAGTCTAAGTCATCACTGCCTCATTCATCCTTTCAGTCCCTCTAATCAGACGGGTGCGTACAGTTCTTCCATGGGTGGTTGGCGGGTTCTCTGGTGTGGTTTGCTCCTTCTTTCCTATAAAAAATCTATCGTCTTTATCTCCCCTCCTTTTTTGCGTTTGTTACTCCCTTGTAACTCCTTTAATCTTCGGCACTTGTATGACCTTATTGTGTTGCAAGTGCCGTAAAACTTTTTTAAAAAACCTACAACAAACAACAGTTCTTTCGGCTTTGTCATGCAGTGGGTGCTGATCATTGGCGCTAACTCTCAAATACGCTTTTACCTGATCAATCTTGTGACGTTTTACCTTGGCTGGAAGGCCCAGGAGAAAGGCTAGCGCTTAACCTCGCAGGATGTTTCTCGTGTGCATCCGAGGGCAGTCCACATACCTTCATTCTGAATTCTTTCATGTTTTTTTTAGCAGCGACGTTGACAAGATGAGGAGACCCGAGACCATAGTCTTATCACAGACAACAAAAGAGTATGGCATAGTATTGCTAAAATTCTATGTGGCATTCTGTTTCACGTCAAGGTTTATCTGTGCAGTCGGACCTTTTCTGGCTCTTGTGACGATCCTGGTTATGTGATCTTTACCTGGGAGTGATGTGTCAAAGGTGATACCTAGATACCTCTGTGAGTGCTCATGCTTCAGGACCCTGTCGTTGATGGTGACTGTGGGCATCTGCGCTTTCACTGCGGGATTATTCAGCGAGCACCACAGCACACAGGCCTTGTCGGGGTGGAGTTTGCCGATGTGGTCTACACACCATTGCCCAATTCGATCCAATTTCTGTTACAACGCGTTAGCTGTTTTTTGCCTTGCCGATCCTTACTCTGTATACAAGAACATCACCCACAAAGCTCAGCTCACACCCTGGGCCTTCCAGTTATCCAGAAGTGATTCCAACTGTGCATATTATGTTGAATAACACTGGTGAGAGTGATGATCCCTGTGGCAACCCCAGTGTGATGCTTCTGGTGTCAGATGTCCAGTTTCCTAGCCGCATTGCAACTCTCCTTTTCAGCAATGCTTCACCAGCCCATATCACGAGCTGGGGGCTAATCGATCGTTGTTCTCATAAGGACCTTTGAATTTAACATTCATTTCCGAAAGGACTGAGGCAAATAAGAAAATTCGCGTAAAATGCCTTTTCATAAGGACACAACGTCGGATCGAGCTGAGCTATTATGTTCTCTGCCTTCAAAGTAAACGTTACGTTTAGTTTAGTTTATTAAGTAGGTATTTCACGACACTTGCAAAACAATTAGGTCATGTAAATGCCGAAGATTAGACGTGTAACAAGAGAGTAACAAACACCAAAAAGGGGAATAATCGATGTTTGATTTTAACCACAGAATTCTACACTTAGTGTAGAATTCTGTGATTTTAACAGAAAAGAAGGAGCAAACCACACCGGAGCACCCGCCGACCACATACTCTGTTCCCTTTACCCAGGAGTTAAGTTAATTCACTGAGGACGTTCTGTTTTGGAGTATTTTTTAAAAAAGAGGCATAACTTCGCTATTCATGTAGATTTTTCGATTCTTTTGTAGTTGTCTAAAACTTTAAGAAGGAAGGCAAAAAAAGAAAAAAAATGATTTCAATGATATTATTATGTCTTATCAGAAGTTATAAAAACATTTCAAGATCCGCTTTTAGGATGTGTGAATCGCAGTTGTTTGCACATAAAATCTGCAACGCTCTATGTTTCGGGGAAAGTAAGAAAAAAAGAGGGTGGGGTGGGGGTGGGGGGTGCGATATGTAATTTGAAATGACTCGAGCAGTCAAGACAGTTACGGTACTTCTGTGAAATCGTTTTCGTTTTCTGTGGAAAAGGATACAGTGGATGAATAACTAATAACAAAGAGCAATCTAACTTGAATATAAAAATACATGTAACTGTGTCTCTCATTGAAGAAATGTTCTGCGTCTTTGTTTTGCAAACAGAATAAGAGGCGAGTTCAGTTGCCAAATAGGGCATTTTTATTCTATGCAGTTTCCCCTGTTGTCTGCTAATACGGGGTTCCCACTACGGCTGGATCGGGCCGATCGCACGACTCGATCGCATGAAACTGAAAACAAACACGTTTGTTTTTGAGGCGATCAAGTGGGGCGATCGGGCTGATCGGCCGATCCCATCCGTAGTGGGCACCCCGTATTAGGTACTGTTTCCCACTCAGCTTTGGTTGGCCTTGCATACCACACTTTCGGGGGCTCTCGTTGCCTACAGGTTAAGGAGTTCGCCTCTCATTCAAAGGTCCCGGTTTTGAATCCAGATAGTGGCGACATTTTTTTCTCTAAAAGTGTCTCCTTTCACCTCCTTTCCTGCCCTCTAACAATGTTCTATCGTCTGCTTTCGTCCCTACTTTCTGCCCCCTCCTCTAGGCTCCTGACTCTTTCTGCAGCCTTTTTACTGCTACTTCTAGGCTCCTTCTTACTGGTGTCTTTCAGCCACACCCCTGATCTTCTGGTAGGAAAAAATGTACACCTAGCCTTCTCAGAGAAGGGCGAAAAATCTCGGGGGTCCCGTTTGCAAGTTGTGCACGTTAAAGATCCCCAGGTTGCCGAAAATCGATAAGAGCAGGCTTCGGCCGCCACCCAGGCAAATTTCAAAATTTCCTTCCAACCGAAAATGTTAAATGTGTCCCGCGCGCTCATATGACCTTATTCAGTCAGTTGCGAAACAAACAACAACAAAAGTTGTCTGCTAAGGCACTATAACCCTCTCAGCTTTATTTGGCCTCGCATGACACACTTTCCAACAGACCCACACTATGCTACCTAAGAATTACAAAGTTCTATCGAACATTTTTGTGTGGTTAGTTGGCAGGTGCTCTTGGTGTGGTTTGCTCCTTTCCTTAAAAAAAAACACATATTGTCTCTATCTTCCCTACTTCTTTTTTGTGTTTGTTACTCTTTTGTAACACATCTAATCTTCGGCACTTATATGACCTTATTGTGTTGCAAGTGCCGTAACACTAGCTAAAACAATTTTAAAAAACCTAACATTTTTGTCTCACTTTGAGCATTTATGGTTAACCGAGGGTTGCAAGAAACGACTAATGGCCGTGGGCATTTTACCGCCCCGCCCCCCTTCTCTCTCTCTCTCTCTCTCTCTCTCTCTCTCTCTCTCTCTCTCTCCCTCCCCCTCTCTCTCTCTGTCTGCCTGTCTGTCTCTCCCACTCTCTCTCTCTCTCTCTCTCTCTCTCTCTCTCTCTCTCTCTCTCTGACAACTGAAGGCGTCGAAAAGGACGCAGAACTCAACAATTTAATGAGACAAAATAAAAAAAAGGCAAACGTTTCAATTTTGAAGAGAAGGAAAAATGACCAACGAGGAAGTGTTAATTCCAGTCTTTATTAAGGGTTTTTATTCGTTTTTCTTTCAGCTCCGATCCTTTAGCAAGCGTTTGTCGTCAATGATTGTGAAAGAGTTTCACAAAAGCATGAAGAGGGAGGGGAAAAAAAGTACTCGGGGGATGAAGTCAGCTCAACCATGTATCTGAGGAGAAAAATTCGTCGAATTTGCTTAACTAACACACCCAAACTAAACGAATGAGGAAGTTATTTTATCAAGTATCTGATAATAAAATAAAAAGAAGATGAAGAAGAAGAAGAAAAACAGCAACAAAAACAATCATCATCATCATCATCATCATCATCATCATCATCATCATCATCATCATCATCATCATCATCATGATACGTTGGGGGATGAGGGGAGAGGAGAAAAATTATAATGGTGACCATGAAGACGAAACTATCAAGGACATCAAACTATTCTTTCATCAAACCACAAGGTCAAAAATCATCATCATCATCATCATCATCGTCATTACTATCGTAGAAAATATTTACAGGGATCTTCCACTATAAGTGAAAGTGATAAATGCGCGTTGTAATATATATCTAATACACAAAACATAATTCAAATAATGATCCTATATGCCCTTCCTTTCTCTTCTCTCTTCCGCCTGTTCCCTCTCCCGCTCTCTCGTTCTTTTTCTCTCTATTTTATTCTCTCTCTCTCCCTCTCCCCCCCCCCTCTCTCTCTCTCTCTCTCTCTCTCTCTCTATCTCTCTGTCTCCCCTCACTACCCTTTCTCTCTCTCTCTCTCTCTCTCTCTCTCTCTCTCTCTCTCTCTCTCTCTCTATCTCTCTCTCTCTCTCTCTCTCATTCTTTTTTTTTGGTGCTGGTATCCAACTCAGCCTAGTTTGGCCCTGACACTGACTGGCAAGACTGAGCCAGCCCACCTCCTAAACCTAAACGATCTAAATTATGTTGATGATGGCAAAAACTATGACCATCAATCAACCAGTTCCCCTTTCCTCAGGCTCGTTACCTCATGGCTCGGTCTGGATGTAATGGTAGAGGACTGGATTTTGAACAACCTATTTATGTCTAGAAGGGCGTGAAACTCACACAGAGGATAAGGAGGCATTGTGTATCAGATAGTGTTGGATACTCCAGTGCTTGACAAACGTTTTATAACCAGCTCCCACTTTTGCCACCTTTGAGAGGCTAAGACTTTCGTACCACCCACCTGTATATTATATTATGTGTTTCCAAGCTGGACATAAAATGATAAATGTGTCAACAATAATGAATAAACCTGTGCGCTTAACAATAAATGTATTATCACACAAGCAGACCCTAAAACACCCAGAAACATTCACGACTTCTTGGGTAGCGCTACCCGAGTGATCCCCACCTCCCACCAAGATTACCAAAATCACCCACTGGTGGGCAATATAATTGGCCAGGTTGGCTCACAAACACTGGTCTCCACTACTATAGAAGAAAAACATTTAGGAACTCACCAAAATTACAAGCAGACGATGTTCTTGGGGTCATAAGTCGTGAACGGTGGGCATTCGCACATGTTGACCTCACTGGCAACGTTCATTTGACAACGCATGTTACTGCGGCAGTAGGCATTACACAGATCGTGGTAGCCCGGTGCTGGAAAGGGAAGTTGGGGGGAGGTGAGGTGGGATTAAAAGTAATGAGAGTTTACTACTTTACTTTTACTTCTTACTTTTTCATCTTCTGTTGCCGTTAAGCGTCGAGGACCGAGGGGAGATGCAGTTTCCTATGGTAGGCCAGCTCTGCAGCTCTTCCAATTAGGATATTATAATATCTCAGGGTTTCCTTGACTCCCCCAATCCATCTTTTGCGTCGTCTACCTCTTTCTTTATAGCCTGAGTACTTAGTGTTATAGAGTAATGAAAGTGATGAGGGGAAAACGGATGTCTGTTGGTTAGATGCTGCATTGTTGTTGGGGGGTTGTTTTTTTTGGTTGCAAAAAAAAATCATTTGCCTTATTAATCAGAAATATCTGCTTGTCTGAACTACAACTCATAACTTACAAAATCTTTAATGTTTTCTACAAAATTGGTGGTTTTAATTCATGACTAATCCTTGAAACGTATCTTTTCCTGCTGAAAAAGCTAACGTTTACATAGCTTATGCTTTAAACTTCGCTTACTGCAACAAAACAAGGCGTATGCTGACAACCTGTAAGAGTTAACGATCAAATTCGATCATGCTGACGAGGGTGTAGGTATATAAAAATTACATTAATTAATGACAGTCAAACTTTGCCATATCCCCTCCCTTCCCCCCAGGGGCAGTGCCACTGACTGAAGTGTCTTGAGGCCATTCCCAAAGGGGGGACATTTCTCGTTCTAGAGCACAGTAGAATTGTAAATGGGCTGATCTAACAATGTCATGCTCATAACTGTGCCTGAACTACAACAGGGAACTGCTGCTTTTTAAAACTTTCCTAATCCTTACTATCGTCATTTTCCTCTACTTCTTTTATTTGTTTGCCACATTCTTGTGACCGGCTATTTCCGGGGTGCCTTGATAGTCGAAGCAAACTTCGTGCTGTTGAAGCTAGAGAGGTGAGAAGAGTAAGTCTGATTCCCTGTACGGACTTATCTGTTGACATCCACTCCTTGGCGCTCATATGACCTTATGCAGTTGCGAGCGCCGCAAAACCTCTACTAAAACTTTTTTTAAACTTTGAAAAACAAAAACAAACAAAAACGAAAAGCAAAAAACAAAAAACAAAAAACTACCCCCCCCCAAAAAAAAACCCAACAACAACAACCCAACACAACCCCCCCCCCAACCCCCCCCCCCCAAACAACAACGAAAAAACAAAACAAAACACCCAGACTGACTCACATATCAGAGAGGCCATACAGGCGGTGGCAACGACTCGGTTCTTGATAACATCCAGCAGGCTGAAGTCGTTGACCCGGAAGACGAGCGAGTTCTCAGAGGCGATGGCGAACAGTTCTTTTCTGCTCAGAGCGGCCCCGATACCCACAGTGATAACAGTAGGGCCACTCTCGTGTAGCTTCTCAGCTTGCTGTATGGTGAACCCAGCTGACAAGGGAAAAGAGGACTCAATTATTATGGAAAAAACAGGGAAAAAGAGGACTCAATTATTATTGAAAGAACAGGCAGTTTTCATATTATTTTTTGCAATATTTTAAATTACAGGCTACCTATTGCGTTTTAAATCATTTCTTTTCCTTCTCCGTCGTTTGTTTTTGTAAGTGTGGGATGCCCTGTTAATTATTATTGTAATGATAATAATAATAATAATAATAATAATAATAATAATAATAATAATAATAATAATAAACAACTACTACTACTACTCATTAGCATCATCATCATCATGTGTTTTTCTTTGAAGGTCACGTGTCGAATCGATCGTATGGTGACAAAATGGTAGCTTCTGTCCCTCCACGGAGGAAAATCTAGCTGGTCCCGATTCAATCCCTTGAATGTGCACTGAGTATGATGGCGCCTACCAGTGCACACGCGGTATCAAATGACGTCACTTTGTTTAATTTATTATTAGATTTGACCCAGGGAAGTCCAGTAGGGCCTTATATCCCATTCCGCTGGTTCCGCGCGCAGTAAACAAAAGTTTTGAGCTACTTGCATTATCATTAATCGGGTGTTTTCATCAAACTTATCAAATCATTGCCCAGAAAACCAAACATGTTTGGTTTTGATTGATTTGATCAAATTTTGCAACGACCACATCCGACACAAAAGAATCAAATGGTTCGGACATCTCATTCGATTACCAACACACCATCCAGCACAACGTGCCTACATTAAACAAAAATTCGATGGCAACAAGGCCAGAGGGCGACCGAGGAAGACCTGGATAGATGGAGTCAGGGAAACATTAACCACCCACGGCATCCCCCTGACCCAAGCTCTCCGGCTGGCGACAGAGAGACGTCTCTTTCTTCCCGCAACGCCCAAAAGGGTATAAGCGGCGGATAAAAGTAAAGTAAGTGCAACGACCCGGGTTTTCCAGTGTCGAAGCAGCCCGCTTCCTGAATGATCCACATCGCGAAGCCCCGTCTCTTGAAAGATATAAATTGTGTCAATGCGGACGTAAAACAAAACAAAACAAAACAAAAAGGAGAAGCGCATCGCTTACGGACGGTGGAGTTTCCATCTGTAACGACCAACACCACTTTAGCAGCGCCTTCTCGAGCTCCACAGTCGGTGCTGGTGTTGAAGGTATACTCTCGGGCGTACTGCAGAGCCAGGTCAGTTCTTGTGACACCAGTGGAGTATCTGATCTTGCTTATAGCCTGAAGGAGGATGAAAGAAGTGGTGGGAGTGGGAGGAGGCGGTGGAATTAATGGTTGTAGTGGTAGTAAGTTGTGGTGCAAACGTTCTCTCGCAGACATACAATAAAAACGCTTCAAAGATGCTCTGAAAATATCCCAGGAGAAATGTAATATTCCTCATACCACCCGGGAAGAAGCTTCTCGTCATCGCACAGTTTTGTGCTCCTTTTTTAAAAAATAGAAGTTTTACGGCACTTGTAACGCAATAAGTTCATATAAGAGCCGAAGATTAGAGGTGTTACAAGACAGCAACAAACACAAAAAAAAAAGGAGGAGAGATCAGGACGATAGATATTTGGTAGGAAAGAAGGAGCAAACCACACTAGAGCACCCGCCAACCACCCACTTGGTGCTCCTTAGAAAGATCTGGGGTCGCCAAGTTCGAAGGAAGTCAGCTTCGTCAGCGAAGGATAGTAGCCGCAGAAGTACAATGTAGTAGTAGTAGTAGTAGTAGTAGTAGTAGTAGTAGTAGTAGTAGTAGTAGTATAGTAGTGCAAAAACTGCAGTCAATGTCATTGTTGTTGAAGATGATGTGCATGCAACAAAAATATTATTAGCTATCTTCACACGCGGCGTGCTGTTTTGTTGCTGTTGTTGTTGTTGTTGTTGTTGTTGCTGTCGTCGTCGTTATTGTTGTTTGTACATTCATCACAGTATATTATTGTGTTGTAATATTGTCTGATTTTTGTTGGTGGTGTCAATGGTGGATATAAACTGGAGGGGGAGGAAGTGGCGAATTGCTAATGGTGCGGATATTGCTGTTGTTGTTGCTGCTGCTGCTGCTGACACTGCTGCTGCTGCTATCGTTCTTGTAATTAGTGATGGTGGCAAGGATTGTAGCTGTAGCAGTTATTTATCAATATAATTTTCTCAAGTATTTTCAAAGTGAAAATTCGTTCGCCTTTGGAGTTTCGTAGTAGGCTACTTGCATGTTCCTATATGTTGTAACAAGTAACGCCGAAGAACCTACGATTGTTGCGGATGCTGATAACAACTAAGATGGTGGTATTAATTTTGGCATTGATTGTGATTATACGGATTCCTCTACCGCTGCCGCCTCTGATGTTGTTGTTGATTTCGTTGCTGCTGCTGCTGCTGCTGATGATGATGATGGTGATATTGATAACAATGCAGAGATAGAAACTGGGGATGATGATGATGATGATGATGATGATGATGATGATGATGATGATGATGATGATGATGATGATGATGATGATGATGATGACAAAAACAACGCTGGAAACTGCAGCTAACCTCTTTCACTGCTGCGTTATTCTGATAATCGTTGAAGCAGAACTGAGGTCTCACTCTTGCGTTGTACGTGATCACAGACATGAGGGTGTCCTTGGGCCCTATGATGAAGCTCTCTGTAAAAGATACGAAGAAACACTGCGTTAACTTTTAAAACATCACTATGTTAGCTCGTTAGAGCACAACCGCGTTAACTTTTTAAAAACACCACCACGTTAACTCTTTAAAAACACCACCATGTTAGCTCTTTAAAGCACAACCACGTTAACGTTTTAAAACGCCACCATGTTAACTCTTTAAAACATCACCATGTTAACTCTTTAAAACATCACCACGTTAACCCTTTAAAATACGGCTTTAACTCTTTAAAACAACATCATGTTAACTCTAAAAAATACCAAGTTAACTCTTTAAAGACTCAGCAAACACATATCGCTGCCCCAAAATTACAACGTAGTACGAAACTACTGCTTTACAAATTATCAACATTTTGGCAGCCATTTTCTCACTAATTTTTACCTCTGACACAATACGACCACCACCTCTTTCAATTGCGAAGTTCTCAACTTCTGTTCAAGACAAGTGGGTACTTTATCACTTAAAAAGCAGGGCATATGGACAGGCTTTAAGATTACATC
>NW_004797678.1:292385-293668 GCF_000002075.1 Aplysia californica
GGTCAGCGGTGGGAGAAAAGATAGAAGAAGAAAGAAAGAAGGAAGGAAGGAGAAGAGGAAGATACACCAAAGTGAGTGTCGCACACGGATCCCAGAGGGTTGGGGTCCGTGTGCGACACTCCGTCTTTGAGGGGGTTGCACCTTCTGCAGACGAAGCAGTGGGTCTATTTATGTCCCCCCGACCCACTGGGGGTAAAATTGAATAATAGGAGGGTGAAAAAAGCGTATGGTTGAAATGATGAATGGATGGATAGATGGATGGATGAACGGAAGGTGACTTGGCAAAGGGATACATAGAGTGAAGATAGATGAACGAATAGTCAAAAGAGAGAAAAACAGGAGAAATCATGAAAATAAGTATGGGTGGCTGACAGGTGCTCTGGCGTTGTTTGCTCCTTCTTTACTGTCAAACATCTATCGCCTTTATCTCTCCTCCTTCTTTTTGCGTTTTTTCTTCGGCACTTCTAATATGATCTAATTATGCTGCAAGCGCCGTAAAACGCTTTCTAAAACCAAAAAAATCTGAACTCACTCTCCACGCATGTGTCCAGCCTGGGGTTAAAGTACCAGCCGTCTTCACAGTTGCACACTTTGGTGTCGTCATCGCACTCAAGGTTACCCACACACCTGTCCTTGCATGGCTCTTGGTAGCCCGGATCTGTGGACAGAATAATAATAATAATAAAGATAACAATAACAACAACAACAACAACAACACCAACAACAACAATAACAATAATACTAGTAATAATAATACTAGTACTAGTACTATTACTACTACTACTACTACTACTACTACTACTACTACTACTACTACTACTACTACTACTACTACTACTACTACTACTACTTATAATAATAATAATAATAATTGTCTCTCTCTTTCACCGATTGTCTGTGTCTGCTCGTTCGAGTTGTACCGTCAAAACCAGACGCTAACCTTGCCTTGTATAATATGCGTGAACAGTTAATCTACAGAGAATTATGGAACATTACATAACAATGTATCAACATGCAATGTTAAAATTTAGAGTAGAGTGTTGTTTTTAGTGATTAGTATCACAAACTGCAATTACGGCTGTAATTTGGGACAAAATAGTGATTTTATCTAATTTGGCAGATATGTTATTGTTGATTAAGAGTATGTCACCGGAACACAGAATGAGAGTTTGTGAGTATCTCAATTTTTTGTTTTGTTTGTTCAATGGTTCACCTATTTGCATAGTGGCATCGGTAGTTTTGTCGACTCACAATTGTGAGATTGCAGATTCGGGGAGGGGGGG
>NW_004797678.1:295419-296732 GCF_000002075.1 Aplysia californica
AGGAGGAAGAGGAGGAGGAGGAGGAGGAGGAGGAGAAGAAGAAGAAGACGAAGAAGAAGAACAAGAACAAGAAGAAGAACAAGAAGAACGAGAAGAACAAGAAGAACAACATCAAGAACTATAGTGTGGTCAAACATTTTTGGCGAAACTTATTGTCAAATATCTCCTCAACTATCGGAAACAAACTCTCCAGCCTTTGCACTGTGGTTTGGATTAATATTTTTGTAGAAACCTGTTAGCCCTATTATAGAAAATTCCTTCATAAAAACTAATAAAAAATCCTAGAGTGTGTTTCTCCCAAAGATTGTACATAACATAATTTTTGTTTCTATTGATTTTAAAAGGTTTACAGCTGTGACGATAATATCGTTTTTAAAAGCAAGTCTGTCATTCTTTTTTCTAATCGCGAGATTATATTTATTGAACGCATGTTTTGAAAACTTTGAGTTTGAGCGCAAAAAAGTGTTCAATATAAAATTAATTTCTTGTACCGGTAACTAGTTCTGCCACTAAAAAGTGTCATTGGTGAGCTGTGACTTGCTGTGACGTAACGCATATGCGAATACACAGTGTGTGTGAAAAGAGGGAAGTGCTGTGAACAATTCTTTTTTCCGCGTGAAGGAGGTTTGTAGTTTTAAAATTAATTTATGAAGAAAATGTTTTTAATTTAGACTCAATTGTTGTGGAAAAATATGATTAAGTTAAGACAAATCGAGACAAACTGCTGTGCAAAGTTTGGTATGGGTGACATTGATTCACCCGTTAAAAAGATATTTGAGGATAAGTTGCCCCACGAATTTTTGACCCACAATATATAAAATCTAGTCTTCTTCTTGTATACCTGGTTTGCAAGTTCCTTCTGTAGACTCGTAGAACATGTCGACCTTGCACAGACATACATGCTCCTCCGCTTGGGCGATACATTCCAAGTTGTTCTTACATTCGCCATTGCAGAAGTCGCCATAACCTGGCACTGTATATGAAAAGACAAACGACATGGGTAGATTCTAGATAAGTACACAGATGGACGAAATATACGAAGGACAACATTTCGTTTATCTAGATACTTACTCGTACTTTTTAATTTTTCATCCTCTGTCGCCGTTAAGCTTTGAGGGCAGGTGCAGATTTCTATGATAAGCCGGCTCAACAGCTCTTTCAATTGGGATACATGTATTATGATTTCTCAAGGTTTACTTGACACCCTCAATCCACATTTTGCGCGGCTTTCCTCTTCTAGATATGTTGTGCATTATGCCTATCTATCTATCTATCTATCTATCTATCTATCTATCTATCTATCTATCTATCTA
>NW_004797678.1:306075-307250 GCF_000002075.1 Aplysia californica
GGGGCCTAACCGCAGAATCACATACGACACGCCCGTGTTTTACAGTCTTTTTGGAGGAAGTGAAATGTAACAATAAATAGTAACCATGTACAGTCTACAATCCATAAACCAACAACCTTATCAGAATATTGTGTTGATTATGGCTAACACTTTACGTTTATGTGCACAGCACTTTACTAATCCCTTGGCATCATTTTGATATGATTGGCTGAGGCAAAAAAAATAAAAAAATAATAGTTTAGTTTTTACGAGCGTTGATATTCCACATTGCGAGCGCCGGAAAACATTTTTTTCAAAGAACATAACACTGGGGGAAAAAATCAAACGTTTTTTTTTGTCTGAGGGGTTGTCAGGGAGGGTATTGGCTCCGACACAGACATGCTTCTAAGATAAAGAAGTAAAACGTTTTGCCACCTAATGTATACGTGTACTTACATGGCACGCAGCCAGGAGCCTCGGAATCGAACTGGAACCCTTGGTCACACTGGCAGGTCATCGGTTCCCCGACACAGATAAGGTTGTATTTGCATCGACTGTTGCATTCTTCTTCGTAAGTGGGTATTTCTGCAGGAAAGAGAGCGGGGCGATGTTGGCGAGGAACTGACTGACATTGATGACATTGTAACAAAATGCGTAGTCGTTTTAGTTGCAAATTAGGTTGATTATGGTTTACAACAAACGATACGTGGACTAAAGAACAATTTTATGAATTAATTGATTAAAACAGCCAACAAACACCAAAAAATAAAATAAAATGTTTTACCTATTACTACGTTAATTGTTAAAAATAGTGGTTAAGAATATGATGATAATGGTTTTAACATGAATTTGTAAACAAACTATTCTGGTCTTTTCAGTGTCATCTTGAGTCTTGGTCTTCTTGTCTTCCTTGCCATTGTCTCTTCTCCTCGTCCCCCTTTCTCTCCGTCGTCGCCCCCCCCCCCCCCCCCTCTTCTCCTCTTCCTCCCAAAGCCGTTCCATCTCTTTATTGTTCTCTTTGTACACTTGTTCTGACTTGTTTTTGTACATTCCCTCCCTTTCTCCCCCAAAAAACCAACCCCACCTCCCGTTTTTTTTCTCCTCTCGACATTTCTTCTGTCGTTCTTCATTCCGTCTTCCTTTTCCCCATTTTTGTCATGATCTCACAACGTGCCCTGGCTTCTTTCTTCTCCCCC
>NW_004797678.1:307426-314170 GCF_000002075.1 Aplysia californica
CACGCTCCCATTCTCTCCCCTCCCCCACCTCACACAACACACACACACACACACATACACACGCACACAAACACACACACACACACACACACACACACACACACACACACACAATTTATTTATTTATTTTATCTTCCCTCTTCGTAACTGTCACTGGTGCCCCTTATCCCCCCCTCCGCCCCCTTTGTTATCACAACCTCGGTGATGGATGTCCTTTCGTTAGTCATTAGATGGTGAAGATTACTGTCAGACTTATTGTGCACAAAACTAATAAAAAACAAACAGCATTACATAACATGAGGGGCTAGACAAACACACAGACATCCAAAGGGACAACGTGTCTTTAAAACCCCACCTGGAATGGTCCTTTGTCACCATGTTTTTATGAACGTAAAAAAATCATGCATTAGAAATACTAAATCATGCTTATTTCAAAAATGAAAAATGTTAAAACAGGAAAGCGACTTAATACTTACTTTCGAGAAAGAACAGGGCTATCCAACCTTTTGAAAGTCAATAACAAATTCTGATAGTTCAAATTTCCCGAAAAACACTTTCCCAAATTTGTAAATCAACTTGAGGATATTATCATGCACCGACGTTAACATTAGTTTAACATTGTACATTAGCGACCAAAAGGTTGAGAAATGAGAAACCGCGGTATGGAATACCCGATGGTAATAATATACGGGGATGCAGAAGACCAAAACAACACTAATTCGGTTTCGTTTAAAAAGAGCAGAAGATACGGACTGTCTATCACAGTCCGAGAAAGTCCAAGCCTTGCCTCTCCACTAGAAGGCATGCTATTTACTCCTATCTAAATATCTAAAAGGTAAGAACGGTCCAGGGAAAGGTAGAGTAAGGGTGTATAATCAAAAGATTGTTATGGTCGTTTTGTTGCAAGCTTTTTAACCCTGCGATAATGGCGAGTAATAGTAATTGCCTTCAAATAGCGCACGTCCGAGCTCCATGCACTTTACAACAACTATTACCAAGCAGAGCCTAGAACACCCAGAGAAACATTCTCAGATACTGGGAAGCATACAGTGCAAGCAGCCGATTAAGCGCGAAAATACTAACAAACTGACCAGATCTTTTCCTATATGTTTGCTTCAAGCTTTAATGCTCGAAACTGCCGTTGCAAGTACTTTTGCTTTTAATCAGTACCATTTAAAATTCCTGAAAGAGCGACTCGGGCTTTTCTCTTTGATGCATACAAACAATCCTTCAGAAAAAGGCTCATGTGCTGAAGAGGGTCTTTGAAATACGCAAACAAGATGAGAACAATGCTTACGTTGACGCTTCGAAGAATGAATTCACTATTCGTGCTATTCGAATACCGGGTGAGAATGGGTTTTGTTGTATAATATTATACGTTCATAAGCAGCACTTCTTGTGCATTAATGTCACTATTCCCATCGCTATTCAACGATGACATCACATTACCATTCACAATGCTTTGAATTTCGAAAAGGGAAAGGGCAGCTATTTGCATCCACCTACAGTTAATTTCTTGTAAAGCCACCACTGCCTTTTGTTGAGATGAATGTTCCCTTCATACTGTGATATGTAGATATATTGCAGGTTTTTTTAACCTCTATCCTACGCCCAGGGGTCATTTTGTACCCCGGGGTTGTCAGTATTTTTCAAAAAGTCATTTTGATAGACTGCTATGCAAAGCGTACGGATCGGATTAACGAGTACATTTCCTCTTTGGAAATCTGTGGCCCATAGCTCCCCACGTCGTATGGATACGATAATAAAATACGACGCACAGATAGGGTTAAAGTAATAACGTCTGTGTTATCATCCCACCTTTAATCTTTCTCTTCTTTTCTTCTTCCTCCTCCTGACCGCCTCCCCCGCTCCCCCGCTCCCCCGCTCCCCCTCCCCCTCCTCCTTTTTTTTCTCCCCCTCGTTCTCCTGGTCTCCTCCTCCTCCTCGTTCTGATCTCCTCATTCTCATCCCCCTCATCATCCTCGTTGTTGTCTTCCTTCCTCTTAACCCTCCTCCTGCTTTTGAAAGGGCCATATCTTCCCTACTTGGAAATCGAGCTCGTGTGATCTGGGCCTAACCATTACATTTAAAACTAAAACACCGATTTTCTGCGCCTGCTCTAGCAGAATGTGTATGAGTATTTCGCCTTACATTTCCCTGACGTGGAAGGATAAATGACAATTGCAGTAGAAGATATTGGTAGAGGGTGAGAAAAAGCGAAGTTTTCTATGTTGAAGCCAAGCAGTATATTCCAGTCGTAGCCTCTACAATTAAAAAATGGCCTCTGGTGGGACATTTACCAGAAATACAGCAATACCAAAGGGGGGAAATATGAATTATTTCTTTCTACTCGTAATTGGTCGTTGTTTTTTCCTTCGTTATTTGATCATGCAACTAATGATATAGATTACTACGACTCGAAACATGCAAGCAAATTACGTTTATTGAGAAAGTAAATGACGTTTCAAAAGGAACACTTCTAGATCTAGATACCGTTTTCTAAAGTCACACTTTGGGGGAGGGGACGGGGTCTCTCAGTTTAAAAAAAAAATCAAGACTAGTATTTCTGATACCAATAAAGCACCAGAGACTGAATAAATGTTACAAAAATAAGAAAAGCTAAAAAAAAATAAAAAAATTAAAAATTAAAAATATCAGTTTACATGTTTACACAGGATCACATCATTGTTTCATGTTCATGAATTTAAAAATTCATTAAACATTTTTGATTGGTCTCAAAATACTTAAATATAGAACGACTTTTGATTTGGTTCTATAAAAAAAATCAGCACATTTGATTTGAACTTTTAAAACCAGAAAAAGTAACAAACAGAGCACGAAGTTTCGAAAAAATTAACGTAGCCTATATGTACACTTGAGTGTAAACCATAGACACGAATCGTAATGTCCTAGACTGGGCTTTGTCATGAACACCGTTTTTTGCTCCCTATAAAAACTCCGTTTCGCTGGTGCGCACCGTGAGCACGCAAACGAGGGGCAAGACACGTCTTGCTATAGTCGAGTGCACGCGCATTCTTTCTAGTTCCAGCCTTGCCCTTCATCTGGTTCGAAATACAATCAAATGGTGCGCTTTATGTTAAAATCAGAATTACGCTAGAGAGTGCAGTCTTGGATATTATACAACTCTATGGCATCAACTGAGCATGCACAATGCACGTTGACAAAAGTCCTTATGCTCTAAATACTGAAAGTATAAAAGATTCCTGGCTATCAGTTGGTTTACACCAATAGCTGCTTTTGCTTTAAGCCAACGAAAATTACAAAAGCTAGTAATTTTTAACAGAAAAGCTTAGATAATATACAAAAAGCAGTCTACCAACTACGAATTGGTAATAATAAAGCTGCTGTTGTTAGCAAAGACGAAGGTTGGGTCCTGCCTTTCAGATCTGATACAATAATGAATACCAAATACATTTTCAAATACATAATATGAAAGCACAAATGCAATTGAATAGCCCACAGCCGTATTACGAGTTACAACATGTAACAGAAACCCAAAAGATACCATGACCACACCTTTCTACTTGTACAAGGAAATATAATACATATAGTACAGTAATCCCAAAGGTTTCAGACTTTTCTAAAGGAATGGTGTAAAAAGAGGGGTGGTCTTTTAAAGATGTTACCTAAAAAGCAAGGATGACCTTAACAGAAAGGCGACCATTAAAGAGCAGCGTTCTTAAAAAATCGTTTTGGTTTTTTTAAAGAATATGCTCTTAAAGATTATCTTTAAAAAGAATGCTATTTAAATAAGATGATCTCGAAAAAAAAGCAGTGATCTTGTGAAAAAACCCACTGTGTATTGAAAGATGTCCTTTAAAGAATGATGCAAGTCAATAAGGGAATGTCTTAAATGGAAGAAAACACTGAAAGATTTGTTTCTTAAATAGGGATGGTCTTAATTTGATTCTGAACAACCTTATACGAGGGTAGTCTTGCAGTAAGGGATGTGAGGGAAGGCGGAAAGTATTAGGAGGAGAAGGATCCTTTAGCAAAGAGTAAAAGCAGTAATATGTGAGGCAGCGTGGTGGAATCAGGCTCTCGTAAAAATAATCAAAATGAAGAAACTTGTAATTTTCCGCAGGTTTGTGAATTTTTATCAAATTCAGAAAAAAGTTGATTAAAGGCACAAAAATGTAAATTTTTAAAGTAACCACGGACTCCTAAGCTAAGGAAATAACTAATCTTTGGCGGCCACTTTCTCACTAATTTTACCTCTGAAAACAGGTGACCCCACCTCCTTCATTTGCAAATATCTCGACTTGTATTCAAGGTAAATGGATATTTTTTCATCCAAATAAAGGCAAGTGAACAAGCTTTAAGATGATACCAATAACTCTAAACGCCCAGAAATTGTCGAGAGCCTGATTCCATCAAGATGTCTCATATATATTTCATCCAGAGTCTCCAGTCATACAACATAAGGAGGTAGAGCTGGGAAGGGATTTTTCTTTTTCCCTTTTTTTCTTTCTTTTTATTTTTTTGGACGAGAAAAGAGAAAGAAAGAAAGTGGGAGTGGGTGGGTTGGTGGATCGTTAGTAACTATCCTTAAACTAGAACGAAGATATTATTTTCTATGAAAAGTGTAGGACGGACAGACTATTTTTACAGTTGCAGAGTGGACAGGGACCTTTAAATTACACATACTGTGTGTCTACACTACGCCTAGAGACACACATTTTTAAAACAATGCAAGATTTAAATATCCCAATTTCTCAAAACGTTCCCATCTAAAGTTTGTGGAAACAACACTTTCAGGGAAATATGAGGGAATAAGGTGTTGTGGGCTTTTAAACTAGATAGCGTAACCTACACTTGTCGAGAATGTCTACTTTGACAAAGTCATACCATGCATAAATTTCACCTCTGCAGACCCACCTTCTTTCTTAACTTCCCCAATCTTATGTGCTGTCTCGATTATATAGCATGTTGAAGAAGCAAACACATTGGTGTGGTATGAGGATAATCAATATAATTATTGGGAAAGAAATCGCAGCTCTTTCTAGTTTCTATGAATTTACTTGTTTGCTTGTTGTAAAGACACCAACACTCCCCTCCGCCCCCTCCCCACTTCCGATCCGCCCCCACCCCCCCCCCCCGACACATACATAAATACACACAGACACAAACGCACACACAAATACACACACACGCACACACAAACAGACAGAGAGAGAAGAAAGAAAGAGAGAGAGAGAGAGAGAGAGAGAGAGAGAGAGAGAGAGAGAGAGAGAGGGGGGGGGGTGAAAAAGAGTGAGATGATGGGGTGTAAATAGGGGAGGATTGCGAGACAGAGGGGAAAATGAACTTAACATAAAACACCAACAATCCTCAAGCCAAAAGCAAACCAAAGAGAGTAAAGGAGAACAGGTAGGACATTAGGTGGAAATAGCTCTTGGGTTCCCCTTTAATCATTTATTTGAGTGTATTTCACGCAAAAATACTTTTTTACTGAAAGACCTTAACGCATTATGCTTATCGCATTGTGCGGCTTTAAAACTTTAGGTTTTATAAATCAAAGCCTCTCGAGAATTTATGTTACGATTTAACTTCAAATAAGACAACCCAAGAGATTTCCAACCTATCAAAATCTGAGCTGAAATCGTATTTACTCGTTATATTAATGCTGCCCTCAAAAACCTTTGTCTCTTTTAAGAGGAGAACCAATAATAATAATCATGTACGAGTACATTATCCAGGGGAATACTACTCCATTATACCAACAACATATATGTACATGTATGTCGATTGTCCCAATACCGTTGCTCCCAAACTTCTGAGCGCGACCCAAGAGAGACAAACATCGATTATCAGGATGACTAAAACAGGAGTAAAAAACAACAACAACAACTGAAATCAAAATATTGAACAAAAGATTATACAGAACAATTCTGTGTCCACCCTTAGGTGTTAAAGGTTAAATATTAAAGATGTTTGGGAAGGGTCGCGCTCAAAATATGCTTGGAAAGCACCAGTTTTTACTGTTTCTCACCAGCTACATTTCCGTGACGTAAAAAAGATTAGAAAATAGTGATAAAATTATGAAGTCATGGTAAATTAATTATTCATTGTCGTTCTCTTAAAGTTACATTACTTCCTACAGTCCTATATAAAGCCAGTCGAGACGAGGTCACATCGTGATTTTGAAAAACTTACAAACTGGTGTCCACTTTTGATTTAATTTTATAATGACAGAACAGTTTTCTGAATAGTGTTGCTCAAAATAGACTAGATGGTTTATTCAATGGGGGTAAACATCCAACTTCTTGTCCTTGCCTTCTTATCTGGCAAACTGAGCAGAAACCCCAGGAGAAAAGAGGAAAGATCCGAGTTGGTCCAAGGAAGGAAGGTATGAAATCATTGAGAAACACTTTGAGAGAAACATGCATTGGTTACCACAGCCACCGCCCCAGAGTGCTGAGATGGAGTCAGGCGACAGAGAGAGGTATGGGATGAGAGAAGAGAGGGAGATGGGGAGCATATTTTCTAAGGAAGGAAAGAAGGAAGGAAGGAAGGAAGGAAGAACATCACTGAGGAAATCTTTGAGAGAAGCATGCATTGATTATTATAGGAAAAACTCGTCCCAGAGTGCCGAGCCAGAGTCTGGTTATAGAGAGAGGGAGGGTGAAAAGAGAGATAGGTAAATGAGAAAGAGAGAGATTAATGGGAAAGAAAGATGTGGGGGCCCTTTATTGTGTGTGTGTGTGTGTGTGTGTGTGTGTG
>NW_004797678.1:314573-316024 GCF_000002075.1 Aplysia californica
AGGGAGAGAGAGAGAGAGAGAGAGAGTGTGTGTGTGTGTGTGTGTGTGTGTGTGTTTGTGTGTGTGTATCTGTGTATGGTGTGTGTGCATACTTACCTGCGAGTGTAACAACACACGCCAGAGTATGTTTGTAATGGGATGAGTGGGCGAAAGAAAGGAGAGTGATAAAGGAAAAAAAAACTACCAACCAACCCCCCCCACAGCATCAACCGAGTATGGTTAGGAAAACAGTGACGTCAGAACGTACCACTGATAGCGACGTCACACGCGGTGTCTGAGACATTTGGTTTGATGGCTTCAAGTAGAGTGTACTCTGGAGACTCGAAGGCTACGGATGGGGAGGACGCCATGGCTTTCAGCGCGTCGTAGTCGACTTTGTCACCGATGCCGATAGTTACAAGCTGGACGCCTGTACTCTTCAGCTCTTCCGCCTCGAGTAGTGCTCTCTCCGCTGTGGACAATTTTGTTAACCTGGTGAGACTGCTCTGTATGATTTGAGACTGAATTTCTCGGGCCCGTTGAAGCTGGGGATTGTTTGAGTTTTCTGTTTGGGAGAGCTCGTTTTTTGAGCCAATTTATAATCGCGCTGCTTCACATCACAGAATTCACACTCCCAAAAATTACTGATGTTCTGATTTCAGAAATCGGAATATCAATTAGAAAGAGAGCGATTATAGCTTGAACTAAAAACGGATGGAACATTCTGGTTGTGTTGCTCTTGGTAAAGGCTTGATTTGCTGCGGTCCTTTGACGCTGCAGCCATAGTTCGTGCGGTTTGTTTGTGGGTTTGATTCCTTCAGTCATTTGACGCCATCAGTATACCAATAACTGGTTTACTTTTTTTGCCCCCCCCCCACGAAAAAACCCATTAGAAATCTCTTTGGCCCCGCATGATTAATGTATCCTACACAGTGACAGACTGGAATAGTCACTCCTCTTAAAGCCGACCACACCGATATTGCTTGTAATTCAAATGAATGTATCTCTAGTCAGAGCTAACATTACCAATGTCTGTGGTGTAGCGTTTAGGCTCCTCGCTGTAGCATGGAAGAGGAGACCCGAGTTCGATTCCCGGATGGGAAGAAACCCCCCCCCCCTCCCCAACTTTATCGAGTATCTCGGTCTTTCTGCGAAGATGTATCTATCTCAGCCTGGGTTGGTTCTGAAAGGAAGGATGGGAGGCCTGTCTCCTAAATGATGTAAATTGTGTTGATGGGAGTGTAAAATGCCTACATTAAAAAGAGCTAACATTCCAGTTTGTCCTTAAATGGTTTGTCAATTCCATGAGTTTAAGCTTTAAACTGCTCTGTACTCCATAAATCAAGTTTGTCGTAACTAATACGGCCTCAGGATACACTGGTCTACTTGCTCTCTAGCAACCAGTTGTTGTTTTGAGTGAGCAGACAAATCGATTGGACGAAATACGATGTACACGTACTCGGTAGTCTTAA
>NW_004797678.1:316735-322552 GCF_000002075.1 Aplysia californica
CCCACCCCCTTAAAAGTGTTTTAGTATTAGAGAAATTACCCGTACTTGACGATTACAAAATGTTTTGAAATATTTTTGTAGAGAGGCTGCAGGTGTTTGCAGTTGCATTTAAAAAAGAAATGTTAATTCCAGAAAATAAAATGTACTTTGAGGAGGCGTGTTATAAAAGGATACAAGCATCTGCTGCAATGCATATAAAACAAAATTTAGCTCATTGGAATATGTGTCACGACGTGGCGGAAGCAGTCGCTCGTCAATTTTTGGGCATATGGGGTTATTACTATTATCTTATAGCTTGTCCATTTGTCTTGCTTTAGGTGAAGCCCCCCCCCCCCCTCATCTGTCTTTAATAAAAATCGAGATGGACTCGCGCTGCTGTCAGGCGTCAGTTTAGCTCGGAAATGGCCGCCAAAGTTTGGGGACTTTCAAAGATTGAGTGTCCATGAAAACTACGAGTTTACATTTGTTGTGGATTTGGTCAACGATTCTCTGTAAAATCCACACAGAAATATGTTTTTCAAAAGATATAACATGTGTTGAGCCAAAATTAAGTAGATAACAATTGCCCAAACGGGTGGGAAAAATGGAGGTTTCTTCAATTTCTTTAATTTGACGAGCGCCTGATTTCAACCTGATGCCACTCAAAATGGTTATTTTTACCTATGTTTAGAAACGACAGGCCAGTTGAAGTTTTATTCGAGATTCCTCATCTGCTTGTCCTATCGTGGGCATGCCTTTAGGTAAGTTCGCATAACAATGTTCTAGGGTCTCGTTGACATTGAAATAAACTATCAACACAGTTGTCATCTCACACGGTCGCCTTAACAGTAGACAACGTTTTCGGACTTCAAAACGACCAGAACTGTAAATATCAGGGTGTTTAACGTCAGCAGGAATGGGATATTGGCGGGTGCTCTGGTGTGGTTTGCTCCTTCTTTACTATGGGGCTTCTGCTATCGTCCTTATCTCTCATTTTTCCCTTTTGTATTGCGACGAGTATCAACCCTGCGCTGTAGGTGGTTGGCTGGTGCTCATGATAATGTTGTTAGCTTTGTCTTTCCTGTCAAACATCGATCGTCTTCATCTCTTCTCATTCTTTTCTTTGTACATTACTTTCTAGTAACACCTCCAACCGCCGTTCCGTATATGTTTTACAAGTGTTGTTGGTGTCGTAAGACTCTTACTAAAGCTTAAAAAGAAAATATTTCCGAAAAAATAATAAATAATAGATAGCATTTGTATTGCGCAAATTCTTGTTCAGCAGCAAGCTCTAAACGCTTTACAATCTAATACTATTAGCCCAGCAGACCCCGGGGCATTCTGAAACAAACTCAACTTCCTGAGAGGCATACAGTAAAAACTCACGGTTATTGGCTTTGCCATCGGTGACGAGAATGGCGATCTTGGACGAGCCTTCTCTGGAGCCGCATACAGGGGTGAAAATTCTGTTCCTCAGATACTTGAGAGCCAGGTATGTCTTGGTACTGCCACGCAAGCGACGCTCTCTGGCCGCGATTCCCTAGAGTTGTTTGTGATGAGAAGCTTTGTATAAGTTCAACTGGGTGCGTGTGTGTGTGTGTGTGTGTGTGTGTGTGTGTGTGTGTGTGTGTGTGTGTGTACGTGGTGAAACACCAAACTAATATGCCAGGATTTGGAAAAAAAGATGTATCTTATCTTACCTTATCTTAATTCTGGGGTAGCAATTTAACCGAATTTCACGTTAAACTTATTCGAGTTCATTGTTTGTTTTAGTAGAGGTTTTACGGCGCTCGCAACTGCATAAGGTCAAATGAGCGCCAGAAGATTAGAGGTGTTACAAGGGAGTAACAAACATAAAAAAGAAGGAAGGGAGATAAGGACGATAGATGTTTGATAGGAAAAAAGGAGCAAACCACACCAGAGCACCCGCCAACCACCCGCGTCGAGTTCTTTACCTCGATGACTGCGTCGTTGGTCATGTGCTGGTTGAAGCAGAATTGTCTGTAGCTTCTGTGAGCGTACTGCACCACACTAACTCTTGTCTGGGTCGGGCTCACCATGAACTCGTCTGCATCAGAAAGGTAATGTGTGTTATTGGTTCTCTCTATCGATCATCTTGATCATCACTACTACCAACATCATTGTTAACAGCAAGGAATAAAAAAGGGGTTGAGACTGGTAGAATTTCCAAAATTGTATAAAGGTTCAACGTTTTGTCCGGTAAAGGGCTTCATGATCACCACTTCCACCAACGTCACAATCTTCCTCCTCCTCCTCCTCCTCCTCCTCCTCCTCCTCCTCCTCCGCCTCCTCCTCCTCCGCCTCCTCCTCCTTCTCCTTCTTCTTCTTCTCCTCGTGATCATCATCATCATCATCATCAGCATCATCATCATCATCATCATCATCATCATCATCATCATCATCATCATCATCATCATCATCATCATCATCATCATCATCATCATCGTTGTAGACAGCTCGAAAGTTTAAAAAAAAGACAAAAACATTGGCGGAGACTTTGTAGAATTTCAAAATGTATAAGTCCACCACCACACCACCATCACCACCATCATCACTCTGTACAGCACAGGTACTATTTCTAGTTGCGGAATCCTCATGGTGAAAACATTTTCAACTGCAAAAATGTATATGGTTAACGTCCTTACAACACTAGATCTATATGGCGACCTCCAAATTTAATGCCCTTCTCCGATAGGACTATGCTAAGTGGAACAATTCTTGTAAAGTGCCTTTCTTTCCCAAACACACAACTTCGGAACGATTTTAGCCTAGAACCCCCAAACCCTCATTTACAGGCTCGGTAGCCTAAATATTGTACGTGTCCAAGGGTCTAAAACAACTAGTTTGGCTATAGGTATTTTTTTTGTGTGTGTTTGGGGGGGGGGGGGGGGTTCTACTAGACTGGAGTTGCTTTATCTGTGCCTCGTGTGGCATATTTTGATTTTTTAAAAGTAAATTTCAGTTGAAAATGCTTTCAAAACGATAGACAGTGGCTAAATTAAAAATGCACTGTAAAACTTCGGATGGGGTATATGCAATAGGCAGATAATAATTATTATGTTACAACGAAACGAATATAGCGCAAATGGCTACTTCTTTTTCTTTCTTTCATGTACTCCTCCTGATTCTTCTTTTCCTCATTAGTGCCATAGAAACTCACGGGTCATATTCATCACAAAGTCAATCTGGTCATTGTAGTCCTCTTTGGTCAAACTCCTGGAAGAGTCCAACAGGAAGGCGAGGTCCACAGGAACTTTGCATGTGTCTTCACCCTCCTGACAGCCCTTTGCCGACACTTCTTCTCTCAAATAGGTCAGGGCGTTGAAATCTGTGACGCTGAAAGTCAAGGTCGAGAAATAAAGTATGAGAAATGAATGAGAGGTTTGCATTGCACGTCAACCTCCGAGTCAGAGATAAAACCTCCAGGTACCCAGGTAATTATCCAACAACGTACAGCACCGCATTCATCGTTCAAATAATTGCAATGTATCTGGGTTTTTTAACTGTAGCGCTGTAACTGTCATTGTGAAAGCGTATTGATAGAAAACGCCATTTCCAACTGACAGGCATAGATTTGTACCATACCGTAGTATAGACGTGTATTAGAAAATCCAGGACCGTGCACTCTGGCGTTATTCTGGTTCACCATTGAGAGCACCTTTTGAGTCAGTTCGGTACCAAACATAGGGCAAGGAGGGAAAGGTTGTGAGCATACTCGACTTTAGCGGGACTATAGCAATGATAGTAAATAACAAGATGGGCCACTCAGCCAAAAAAGTGTCCGCAGGAAGTATGCTCTTTGCTTCAGATGGCGCTGCAGTCTGTTTTGAAGCTCTCTTTCGTTTTCCCAGAAGAAGAATAGGAATAGCACCTCCTTGCGTGCGCAGATCGACTGCTGTCATAGAATTAGTGTAGAATTCTGTGACTGCTGTTCATCAGCAGTTCGGGTTCGTTCAGTACGGAGTTTTAGTTTTTTAAAATTTTAATGACCTCTCGCCTTTCAATCTAAAGTCAAATTAAATGAAGAAAACAATCACCCTTTCCTCCGAAAGAGGTTTTTTGTCAGCGTAACCATTTTAAAAAAGCGTTCTTCCGAAATTCATTCAAAAACTTGCTAGTTTCACTTTGATTTTTTAAACTCAAGTAGGATAACTCTGTTCGCTAAAGGTGTGCTTTTGCGAAGAGGGCGCCACCGAATTTTGAGGACACTTTTTTATTGGCTCAAAGAGAGAAGTGGCCCCTCTTGTTATGTAGACTCTTTGACTATAGTGCGGTCAAAACAGCTTATTGTCAAATATCTCCTTAACTATTGAACAAAGATTCTCTAACTTTTGCACAATGACTTTTATCAATTTGTCTCATCTGATGAATATTTTTTCAAACTCTTGCACATTGTATTCTAGAAAATTCCGTAATAACTACTAATAAAAAATCCCAGTCGATTTTTTCTACAGTTTTCTTTTCAAGTTTACAGCTCGAGCAATATCGCTTTTAAAAGCAAGTCTGTCATTTTTCTGTAATTGCAGCATTATGCTTATTGAACGAATGTTTAGGGGACGTTTAGTGCAAAAATGTGTTCACTATAAAATTAATTTCTTCTAAGAAGTTTAGCAACTAAAAAGTGTCATTGATGAGCTGTGAAGTAAGCCATATGCGTATGCAAAATGTGTGCGAGGAGCGGGGAGTGCTGTGAACAATCCCATTTTCTGCGTGATATAGAGTTGAAGTATTTTATATACATTTATGAAGAAACGTTTTTTAATCGAGCCCCAGTTGTGGAAAAATATGATTAAGTTAAGACAAATTAATACAAACTGCTGTTCAAAGTATGGGAAACACTGGTTCACCATATTTGAGGATAAGTTTCGCCTCGAATATTTGACTGCAATATAGTCGTTTGCCTTTCACGTGCGTGCCCATGGTGCGCATAATGTGCAGCGAAGTTTTTATACAGAGCAAAAATCAGCGGCCATGATAGTGCCCACTCTAGGATATTATGATTCAAGTCTAGGCAGATAAACCTCTATATTATTATGCCCTATACATAGATGCATGAAGGTAAGATGTGGCACAGGAGAGCCAGAGGGAGACAAAGAATAACATGGAAGGACAACATAATACAACATAATAACATGGACTGGCCTGGATAATATGCAGAATGTAGAAGGGCAGCTCCCCAACGTGAAGGGTGGAGGGCCTCTACACGTCAACCTCTGAGTCAGATATGACACCTCCAGGTTTCCAGGTATCCAGGTCTATTTAATCTTAAAAACTCCATCGACAACTGATCTACAAACTCACCTGAATACGAGGTCCTCTCTGGACGCAACAGCTCTCAGCTCGGGCATGGAAATCAAAGGTCCAACTCCAATGGTGATGATTGTCGTGCCAGTATTCTTTAGATATTTTGCCTGGCGGATTGTTCTACGGGCTTTTTTTTCGCGTGTTGGGGGTGGGGGGGGGTGGTGAAGAAAATCAGAGTCAAATCAAGGCGAAACTAGCGAAAGAATAATATCTATCCTATAATGACATTTATAAAAGCTATTGCAGTATTGCACAAGGCATCTGAACACAAACACAGAATGCAGTTAAATAGAAAATAAGAGAAGGAATCAAAAGTAAACTAAACACGACGTCACGACCTCTCAAAACAAGAGTTTTGGTTCATTTTGCGGAGATTTTTTTTGTCTTGATATTTTGGGGGGAATCGTTGACATTTTGAGAAGGCAACGACGAACAAGAAATGTGACTGGGCTATAATAACCACTTCTTCTTATTCTTCTGTTACTGCTGCTGCTACTGTTACTGCTGCTGCTG
>NW_004797678.1:322748-324802 GCF_000002075.1 Aplysia californica
TACTTCTACAGCTGCTGCTGCTGCTGCTGCTGCTGCTGCTGCTGCTGCTGCTGCTACTACTACTACTGCTACTACTACTACTACTACTACTACTACTACTACTACTACTACTACTACTACTGCTACTACTATTGCTACTACTACTACTACTACTACTACTACTACTACTACTACTACTACTACTACTACTACTACTACTACTTCATTCCTCCTCTTCGTACAACAGCTACTGTTGATATTTATTGTGTTTTTGCTGTTGACGCTTCTGCTGCTACTATTCCTGCTGCTGCTACTGCTAACGATGCAGGTTTTTAAAAAAATCTAGATTAATTAATGCGTATAAGATACTCACTGCTCCTGGACTTTCCGTCTGTGATGAGGATAATCACTTTGGGCACGTCATCACGGTGTCCACACTTGCCTGCCCTGAAGACCTGAGTTCGAGCATAGGACAGGGCCATGGCCGTCCGGGTCTGACCACCAGTGAACTTGGTAGCGCGGAGAGCCTGTGGAGGGCGGGGCGGTTATTTCTTGATTCAATTATTTATCTATTTATCTATGTATTCCTTTATCTATTTATTAATTTATTTAGTTTTTAAAATTTAATATTTATTTAGTTTTTAAAATGTATTTATGTATTTATGTATTTATGTATTTATTTATGTATTTATTCATTCATTCATTTATTTATGTATTTATTTATTTATTCATTTATATATTTATGTATTTATGTATTTATGTATTTATGTATTTATTTATTTTTTTATTTTTTTTATTTATTCATTTATTAATTAATTAATTAATTAATTAATTTATTATTTATTTTTTTTGTAAGTGTTTTGCGGCCCTCGCAACTGCAGGAGGTCATCTGAGCGCGCATTAAACATTTACAGTTTGTAGGAAATTTTGAATTTTGCCCGGATGGCGGGTAAAGGCTACTCTTCTCAATTTTGGACCACCAAGGGATTTCAAACGTGCGCAACTTGCACTCAAGACCCCCGAGATTTTTTGCCCCTGTCCGAGAGGGCTAGGTGTAGATCTTTCTTTCCATAAGATCAGTGGTGTGGCTGAAAGACAACAGTAAGGAGGTGCCAAGGAGTAGCAGTAGAAATGCTGTAGAAAGAGTCAGGAGCCCAGAGGAGGGGGAAAAGAAGGTGCGTAGGTGGGGGCAGATAAAGGAGACGAAAGCAGACGACAGAACATTGTTAGAGAGCAGAAAAGGAGGCGAAAGGAGAACATTTTAGAGAACAAAAATTTCCGTCACATTCCGGATTCGAAGCCGGGAGCTATTGAATGAGAGGCGAACACCGTAACTTCTATACCATGTAGGCCCCACACGAGCGGTTAGGGGTGAGACATAGGAAGTGGCAGTGGTGATGGTAGTGAGTGGTGCTGGTAGTGATAGCAGTAGTCTAGTGGTTGTAGTAGAAGTAGTAGTAGTAGTAGTAGTAGTAGTAGTAGTAGTAGTAGTAGTAGTAGTAGTAGTAGTAGTAGTAGTAGTAGTGACAATTATGGTAGATCGATCAATAGATAGATAGATAGATAGATAGATAGATAGATAGATAGATAGATAGATAGATAGATAGATAGATAGATAGATAGATAGATAGATAGACAGATAGATAGACAGATAGATAGATAGATAGATAGATAGATGGATAAGTGGATGGATAGATAGCTAATTGATTGATAGATCGAAAGACTAACTTATTGGCTGGCCAATTTATCTCTGTATCGGTTGGTTTGGCCATAAGTTTATTGATGGACTGTACAACTCACATCTTCGACCTCTTGGTTGGTTCCGTGCGTGTCGAAGCAGAACAGTTTCTTCACACGACTGGAGAAGAGCAAGGCGCCGAACTGTGCGAGGTCTGGGCCCACAGCAAACGACTCTGAAGAAGACACGACGTCGTTGAGACTTTGGGATATACATTGCAATCAAAATTTTCTAAGTCAGACTCAAATGTTGAGAAAAAAGAGGCCGTCTCAGACAAGTAGACAACTTACACGTTGTCAGTATAATGTTTAAAATAAACGTAAAAGGGGGGGGGGGA